>NC_050450.1:46337579-46589947 GCF_903995425.1 Onychomys torridus
GGTTGGTATGTAAAATTTTAATATATATATATATATATATATATATATATATATATATATATATATATATATATACATACACACACACACACACACACACACACACACACACACACACACACACACACACACACAACATTGTAATATGCTGAGCTGACTGGAAAGATGTTCCATCTGGTGCAATAGTGGTATGATAGTTATAGGGGTAACCAACTGCCTTCTGCTTGGCTATGAGACCTGCTCAACTGGAGGAATTTCACGCCTGGTATTGGTCAAAAAATCCACGACTGGGGAGATCATAGGCCAGGGTGGGGAACCTACTATTGTGGTCATGGTAACTGTCACACATTCAAATTTGCTTCTAAATCTTTATTTTAATACCCATAGCTTTGTGTTGTTCTCAACTTGGGACAGAGAATCTTCATTCTACAGTGGCTGGTGAAGAATGCAGAGACTCGTGACTGGTCCAAGTGTCCAGTATAAGTAACTGTGAGTGCTCAGCTGTGGGTGGGTCATCTATATCAACCTCTCTCCCTCCCAGTCTCAGGGAACTTTGAGGAAGAGGCGGTGGAAAGAGTCTAAGCGCTGGTGAATGGGGAGCTGTGAACTGTGAACTTCTGGACACAGCATGGCTTTGGAGTCATCAACCCACAGCAGTTCTAGGTGCCCATATAAGACTCGCACGAGATTGAGCCAGTTGACATCTCAGCACGGCTCCTTGGTGGAGGAGCTCTCGACAGTTGATGGTGCTGAGGGAGGAAGAGTTGCTCTCCTCTAGGGATATGGGTGCTGGCGCACTGCCTGTGCTCTGGGCACACATCTATGCACATATAGGCTGCACTAACGGACTCAGGAGGTTATTAATAGCAACAACAAAAGGTGGATCTGAAGTTGGATGGGAGGTGGGGTAGGGAGCACTAGGAAGTGTTAGACAGAGGCACTGGAAGATACACTACATTGGATAGGTCTATAAAATTTTGAAAGAATAAGTGAAAATAATGTATTTTTTAAAAAACCATGATAACGTTCTCCTGAATCAGGTCTGCCTTGCAGTCTTCCACAAGGGCATGAATAGTTCTTTTATTTAGCAAGAGCCAAGCTCATAATTAAGAAAGACAAGAGGCAGGTATCCCCATTGCTGCAAACACCACATCTACCATGAGAGGTCAGCTCTCTGTAAAAGTGCAGAGAAGACAGACCCTGGGAGACAGGGCACCTGGAGGCAGAGCGCAGGCTCAGGCTGTAACCCCTTCCACCCAGAAGACCCTCTGCTGTGCCACCATCTCCCTCAGACACCTCAGTCCTGATAGTCATGTTAGAACCTTCTCTCCTTATGCAGCTGTGAGAAGGGAAAGACCAGGTGCAAAGGTGGGGACAGAAGCATCCCCACAGACATGTCAGGTCACCTGAGTTCACTCCCCGTAGGACATGAGGACACAGAGCCCAGGAGCTGGGTCACTGATGGTGGGAGGCCGAACTGAGGACCCACCCTCACCCGGTGGCAGAGGTGCCAGGGCCTGCTGAGCCACTGATGGGCACGCCCTCTTGCACCATGCCTCGTCTTGCATCAGGATGAAAGAATTGCCCTGGATGTCACACAGAGGCATATACATTTGGTCTGATCCCACCCTCTTTCCTGTTCTTCTCCAAACTTCTCTGGCAGGGCCTGTCAGCAGACCTGGAAACCAGGGAAGAACCAAAGGGACCTAGCTTCAAAGAGGCCAGAGTCGTGGGCTCATGATGGAGGAGCACAGATGGCTGCTTCCTGGTCCAGGACTCTGACCTCCTCTCACCCTCCTCAACACTGACAACTTGCCCAAGCTCTGGCTCTGTGGACATGGATGCTACCAGCTCTAGGCAGGATCCCAGGTAGGTCCCCTTGCCTTCCTTCCCAGGATGGAAGACCCTGGAAATGACCTCTCTCCCAGCTTGTCTGCCACCCTAGAAAGTTGTGCTTGCCCCGTCTGCCTGTGCCAGGGCCCTGTTTGCCTGGACACAACATCCTAAGACTAGTTCCTTGGTAGCAACCAGGCAGGATAACAGGACACAGAATAGTGAGGAGCCCTCTTGGGTGAACCCTTACTTCAGTAACACAGGATGGACCTATCTCTCTTCTGCTATTTCATAGGAGTGAGATGGTTCAGTGTTACTCCAAGGGAGAGGGAGGAAGGGGGGGAGGGAGGGAGGGAGGGGAGAGAGAGAGAGAGAGAGAGAGAGAGAGAGAGAGAGAGTTGTGTGTGTTTTCTGTAATGTATTTTGCATGTGTGCTGTGTATGCTATGCATATTGTATGTGGCATATGTGTATTGTATGTTATAAGTGACGTGTGTGGTCTGTGCTGATTGGATCTGGAACTGAACAAAAAGGAAGGGTGTGAGCTGTGTGTCCCCCTACCCTGAGCTGTTTTGGGGGCAACTCTCCATTTTCCTGGGTTTCTGTTCTTATCTCCCTTCTCTGCATACTTTTCCCCACGCCCACCCCATCCATCATCATGTTTTTGAGATTCTGTACTGTGCATGCGGTGCCGGGCCAGATTCCTGACCCACATAATGACCTGTTGTGCCTTACCTGGCTTTGACTCTGTCCTGGAGGAATCAGGGCTCTGCTCAGTCACGGTCTCTTTCTGTGTGCAGGGCACACAGGTGATTCCCACACGGTCCGTGGAGTGCACAGGCAGACACAGGAGGTTCAAAAGGAGAAATGCATGCTGCAAGGCCAGGGGCCAGTGCACACCACGCCCCCAGCAGTCTGAGACCGCGCGCGTCTGCCCCCAGCAGTTCCTCATCCTGCTTTTGTGCTTCCTGCACTCTTACAGGATCTACTCGCAGTTAACAGACTCAAGCCTTGGGAATACTATGAGCACAGCTACTCCCCCTGCCCTCCCCCCATTGCAGAGTACCTGCTGCAGCTACCCTGGCTCTCAGACCCTCTAGTCAAAGAATAAATGGGGGGGGGGGGGGGGGGGGAGTTGGGGATTTAGCTCAGTGGTAGAGTGCTTGCCTAGCAAGCACAAGGCCCTGGGTTCGGTCCTCAGCTCTGGAAAAAAAAAAAAAAGAATAAATGGAAGCTGCCCATGGTGGCACACACCATAACCCCAGCACTGGGGAGGCAGAGACAAGAGGCCCACCATAAATTTGAGGCTAGCCTGGTTTGCATATCAAATTCCAAGCCAGGTTACACAGACTAGGTTATGTAGACCCTCTCTCTCAAGAAAGGGGGAGAGATGCTCAGAAGTTACACACTGGCTGCCCTTTGTCAGGATCCGAGTTTGGTTCCCAGTATTCACATCAGACAGCTCACAAATGTCTGTAACTCCAGCTCCAGAGGATGGGGCACCTTCTTCTGGCCTCTGTGGGCACCCATACACACATAGCATATACTCAGACAGCAAGACAGAAAGACTCTGAGACAGACCCCAGGACAGACACGCCCCAGAATAGACCCTTAGGACAAATCTCTAGGCTAGACATTCAAGACACACCCTCAGGATTAACTCTTCTTTCACAAGCCCTAGCACAGATCCTCTAGACAGATCCCTGAAGCAGACACCCTGGGACAACTGTCTGCAAGACAATATTTCTGGACAGAGATCCACACCAGTCTTCCAAGCACATGGGAGTAGCTTCCAGGAATCTCTGTTACTGGTGGTCAGTCTAGTTTAGGAATTTCCAGGTTCTTGGCATCTTATTCAGAAAACTGAAATAGACACATACAGATTAGCAAAAGTGGAGAGGACTTTATTCAGAGCAAAGTGGTAGTGCAGGTCAGAACGTGCCCTCAGAAAGCAGTGGGCCACGTGGGTGAGGGTACTCAAGGGCCCTGGTTACTGTTTGGGGCTTTCCTTTTATGAAGTTCAGGAGAAGGAGGAGTTTAGTTGCTAGGAGGTGTCATATGGGTGGTTCTTTGTTTTGATTGACAGTTTGGGTTATGTAAGCCTTTGCTCCCTGTGCATGTTTTTTTCCCATAATGCATCTGATTGTATTTATGCCCAATTAGGCCTAGGTATAAGATGGTAAATAGCTTACTCAGGGAACACAGTTTGCCTTATTGTGCATGTCACCCAAAGCTGGTCTAGGATGACTCAGCCCATCTCTCTTGGTTTCAGGATGTGTTCTAAGATATCTTTGAATAGAAATGGAACATTACCAAGGGGTAGCAAGGGTGAAGAACTTATTCCCATTGCTTAAAGCAGGTATACATGCAGCCTGGTGCAGGTGGGGTCCTGGCTTGCTAAGCTAGTCCCTATTTGTGCCGATCTCATGTTGGCCAAACTCTGCATTCCCAGGGCAGCATTAATTCCTTCCTACACACGGCACACAGGACAGAAGCCCATAGCAGACTCGATGCCCTTCATGGTGCAAGTGATGAGGAGACCGACAGCCCGAACCAGAAGATAATCCCTTACTTCAAAACACACCCCAGTTCACACTAGAGGCGTCCCAACACCACCTGCCATTCCGTCCGATATTAGATGATATTAGATCTTACTTCCTTCTACCATTGTCTCATTGCCTGTACACACTCACGTGCGTGTGTGTGTGTGTGTGTGTGTGTGTGTGTGTGTGTGTGCACGTGTGTGCTCATGCAACACATACTTTTTTTTTTTAAGAGCTAGAGTCTTATTTAGTACAATCTGTCCTTGAACTTGCCATGTAGCTGAGGCTGGCCTTGAACTTCTGATCCTCTTGCTTCCATTTTCTGTCTTAGTTAAGGTTTCTATTGCTGTGATAAACACCATAACCAAAAGCAACTTGGGGAGGAAAGGGTTTATTTCTGCTTCCAACTCTTAGGTCCATCAAAGAGGAAAGTGTTAGGTCCGAAGGAAACTGCCCTTCCCCAAACTCTAAAAGGCAGTCTGAACACCTAGAAATTAGCTCAACCTGGACTACAGGAAGATTTCTGTAAAAGCCAGCCTTCCTCAGAAACTTGTGAAACTAGTTCCCATCTGTCAAAGGAGTCATTTCTCTTACCTCTGGCAGAGGGGACATATGGCTACCTGTATTGCCTACTAGCACATGCTGGCCTCCAGGCTCCCTCTGTATCACGAGTACCGGTTACTCATTTCGAAGTCCATGCTGCCATCCTAGCTCTTCTCAGCTCTCCTCTACCCTAAACTCCCTCCAGCTCATGGGCTTCCTTCCTCCAGCTACTCAGTCTCCTTATAACTCTGCTCCTCTTGCTATGGGCACCCATCCTCGCCCCATCTGTTTTGCCACTGCTTCTCCAACTGTCTGTTCTCTACCTCCTGCTGCTCTCCCTCTCTTGCAGACAGCCCAGGCCAGGTCCAGTCTACTTCTTTCTCTTTCCACTCTGGACTCTTCCAGATGCCTCTGGCTGTTCCTTCTCAGATATCCATAATAGAAACCTTCCCCTTAACCATACCATGGAGTGGTCATGCTGTCAGCTTGTACAGAAAGCCAAGGCAGGAACCAGAAGACAAGAATGAAGCAGAGGCTATGGAGGAACGCTGCTTACTGGCTTGTTGCCAATGGTTTGCTCAGTCTGCTTTCTTTTACAGCGCAGGACCACCTGCACACGGGTGGTACCACCTGGTGGCTGGGCCCTCTTAGACCAATCATCAATCAAGGAAATGCTCCCACAGGCTTGCCTACTGGCCAATCTGATGGAGGCATTTTCTCAATTGAAGCTCCTTCTCAGATGACCTTGGCTTGTGTCAAGTTGACATAAAAACTAGTCAGCACACCTCCCAAGTGCCGGGACCACCCCCAACCTTTTCAATCTAGGAAAAGCAGTGTGTGTGTGTGTGTGTGTGTGTGTGTGTGTGTGTGTGAGAGAGAGAGAGAGAGAGAGAGAGAGAGAGAGAGAGAGAGAGAGAGAGAGAGAGAGAGAGAGAGAGAGAGAGAGAGAGAGAGAGAGAGAGAGAGAGAGAGAGAGAGGTGCATTGTGTATGCTCAGGTGTGGAAGCCAGAGGAGGCTATTGGATATTCTGATATATCAAGCTTCATTTTATTCCCTTGAGACAGTGTCTTTCACAAAATCTGGAGATAGAATCCAGCCAGTAAGCTCCAGTGAGTCACCTCCTGTAACACGGGTCACGGGTACATACAGCCACATCTAGCTTTTCACGTGGGTGCTTTGGATTTGAACTCGGGTCCTTACGCTTACACAGCAAGGGTTCTTACACATTGAGTTGTCACCTCAGTCCGTGAAAGAGAAGCAAAATTAAACCAAGCATATACATTTCTAATTGAGCACTTGTGAGGTAGAGGCAGGAGGATTAGTAGTTTAAGGCCAGCCTTGGCTACATAGTGAATTTGGAGCCAGCCTGAGCTACGTGAGACACTGTCTCGAAAATTTTTAGAAATGTAATTTTAATGTTAGCATTAGGTTTATATTTGTGGTTTAGAACTGAGTTTTGAACTATTTATAGAGCACATACTGCCCTGCATACATATATAACTTGGTGACACACTACTCAGGTGACATTGTAGAGAATTTCTCATAGGCCCAGGAAGGTCTCCTGTGTCTGGTCTCAACACCTTCTAGAGATCATCCCTGTGATCACTTCTGTTGTTGTTAGAGACAGAGTGACCCTTGGCCCAGCTGGCCTGGAACTCACTGTGTAGCCCATGCTGAACCTCAGCCTGTGGAGATTATGGGTGACAGGTGTGAGCCCCTGATGGTCACTTTATCTCAATTCCTAGATCTGTCCTTTGTAAAGGTCATGCAAGTGAGGAATCACTATAGATATCTCATCCAATTTTCTGGTCCATGGTGTTGCTAGGGACCTCTGGTGACACTCAGGTCACCCTAGGCAGCAGCCTGCCATGTTGTCCTCTGACTGGCACTTTGTCTGTCTCTGATGATCCCCCCCACTGTAGATCTGTCTGATTAATAAGCATGAGAGGTAATTAAACTGGAGTGGCATGAGATGGGATTCAGGGACCTAAACCCAGAGTCTGATAATGTTCTTGCTGGGTGGGGTCGAGCTTCAGGAGCCAGAGTGAGGCTGTGCCGGGCAGCAGGTGGCTGTGCTTACACTTGCTCTCTTCACCCACCTCTGCCTCCCACCAGGTCCAGGCTTGCTCCTTCTACAGGTGGGTCTGCAAGGGCACCAGCCTTTACATAGGCTCCACCATGCCCCAAGGCTTTCCATCCCACAAGGGGAGGGACAGGGAAGGGTTACCATTCTCAGAATGGCACCAGGAAAAATAGGCTCAAGTTCTGGAAGCGAGAGGTTTATCAGGAGAACAGCATGCACCAGGGGTGCACCAAGCAGGAAAGGAGCACAATCCTGGAGTTTCTGCTCCCAGTGCCCTAGAGAACTGGAGGAAGACGGGGGAGGTGGCTTTTTCAGTTCGAGAAAAATCTAAGAGAAGGGGAAGGATGATAGAGAGTCTGAAGCCAGACTGGGAAACACAGCGAGCTCCAGGCTAGCCTGGGCTACCTGGTGAGACCCTGTCTCAAAGAAGAAAAAGAGACAATGAGAGGAGAGAGAGAGAGAGAGAGAGAGAGAGAGAGAGAGAGAGAGAGAGATGGAAAAAAGAAAGAGACACATACAGAGACAGACAGACAGACAGACACACACACACACAGAGAGGGGGGGCAGGTAGGCAGGCAGAGTCATAAAGCCCCTCAGTCTTGATGGTGGAAGCAGCAGAGGATGGGTGTGAGGAAGGAGTGGATGCTGAGGTGACAGACCCTAACTAAGGAATCAGCGAGGAGCCCTGGACAGAGACACATGAGGGTTCAAATCTCTCCTCAGGTTTCTGGCCAAGAACTGGTGAAAGGATTCATTAAACCCCCTCGTGAGTGACAAGGAGAGCAGACTTGGGTGTGTAGACAGCATCAGATTGTGCATGATCCCCTAGGACCTGGGCTCTCTTCTCCAGGGCTCCCTGCCCTCACCATGCCACCCATGGCAGGGTTGTGTTGAGTGTCAAGACAGGGGAAGCTCTGAGGTGGGAGAGAGGCATGTCCTGACTGCCCACCCACCCTCACACAGACTCAAAGACCTGGAGCCAGCTGGCCCCTGAGACCTGAGATCCATGCTGGGCTTCTGTGGGAACCCCAGGAGCCTGCTAGGCCAGGGTTCTGGACCACTTTCAGCCTTCCTTTTTATTCCCACGGCCCAGCTCTAGACCCAAGACGACTCTGGTTTCCAAACCAGTGACAGAAATGAAATCACCTGACAGGTGTATTTTAAAGTAGACAAAGGGGCAGGATTAGTTTCATTTTAATTAATTTGTTGTTTTGTTTTAGGTTTTTTGTTTTGTTTTGTTTTTTAAGACAGGTCTCATGTATCCCCCACTGGGCTCAAACTGTAGCTGAGGACATTGACTCCTTGATACCCCTTCCTCCACCTTCCAAGTGCAAGGATTACAGGTGTTCACCACCATATCCAGCTCTATTTTTTCTTTTTAATTACACAGTGATCCCATATATTCATGGAGCACAGTGTGATAATTTAGTACACGATACAATGTATAATCACAGGGGAGAGGCTGTGTTTTCGTCCATTTACACAATGATTGTTGTCCAATATCTTTTCAAATTCCCCTCTTCTTGTTCTTTACAAAATGTGCAAGGAAGCCAGGCATGGTGGTACATGCCTGTGGACCTATCGCTTGGGAGGCTGAGGCAGGAGGATGGAGAGTTCAAGGCTAGTCCATGCTACAGAGTAACACCCTGTCTCAAAATTAAACTACAGTTGGGCATGGTGGCTCAGGCCTCTGGCCCCAACATTTGGGAGGTAGAGGCAGGAGGATCAGGAACTCAAGGCCAGCTTTAGCTACCTGAGATCTTGTCTCAGTAAACAAACAAATATTAATTAGGTTGTTGGTTAATTACCTTACTGTAAAACATTAGAACCTTTTCTTTCCCTCTTTCTCTTTTTTGTTTTATATATATATATATATATATATATATATATATATATATATATATACACACACACACACATATATGTTTATATATACATATATATATATATATATATATATATATATGTATATATATATATATATATGAATGTTTTGCTTGTATGTATGTCATGTGTGTGTCTGATACCCACACAGGCCAGAAGAGGGGGCACTGGATCCTCTGGAACTGGAGTTACAGATGATGATGAGCCCCTTGTGGGTTCTGGGAACAGAACCTAGCTAGTGATCTAACCAATGGGCCACCTCTCCATCTCCCTCATTGGTAGATTTTTTTTTTTTGCTGTTGTTTTTATGAGACAGGGTTTCTCTGTGTAGTCCTGGCTGTCTTGGAACTCCCTCTGTAGACCAGGTTAGTCTCAAACTCTAAGATCTGCCTGTCTCTGCCTCCTGAGTGCTGGGATTGAGGTGTATGCCACCACGCTCAGTCCTTGGTAGACTTTTTTTTTTGTGGGGGGCAGGGTCTCATGTAGTAACTTCTAGAACCTTCCAGGCCAGCCTGAGCTGCTTTGAGTGAGGCTTTATCTCAAAGAAACAAACAGATTCAGGATGTGCGACTTCCATGTCCTATTCCTCACTGGCAGATTTTACCCATTCCTCCAACAAAGTTATGACACACATGTCCACAGTATTTCTGGGGCCACATAAGGCTTAGGGTTGACACAGCGTGGATAGGGCAAACATGGCTCCTGACTCCAGCAGACACCTGGGTTTCTCAGTGGTCACCCCACCACAGACATAGGTCACAGCACTCTTTAAAGCCGAGGGTGGGTGGAGAGACGCTAGGACTGTGGGTCTGGTGTTGGCTTCACCTTGTATAGTAAATGCCTGTGGTCTCCGGGGCCACCACAGGTTTCCTGGCTCCGTTCTTTTTTTTTTTTTTTCTTTTTTTCTTTCCTGCATGTAGCTGAGGACTGTGGGTTGTTTTGACAGGTCCTGAAGCTCAAAGATACTTTATTCTCCACTGCTGCGCTCTGGAGTCACCCTGTCTGGCACCCTCTCCAGGGCAGGGCGCCTGACAGGAAAGTGAGAGCAGGTCAGTGCAAACTGCTCCACTCAGGGAAAAACGGCTCCTGGAAGTGCTGTTTCCCAGAGGGTCCAGCCTCTTTAAAGGGATGGTTCCTGGGAATTTCAAGCACCATTTTCCAGCAATACAGCAACACAGCTAAGGTGATGGGTGCATACCATCTGTGTGTGTTACAGCATCATACTGAATCATGCTCACACGTACAGCGAATAAACATAAATAAGTGCATCACAAGGGAACGAAGAGGTAAAACCCAGGACTTCCGGTTTCAAAGGTAGAATCCACTTCCTTAGTCCCAGTTCCATTCCTTAAAGAAAGAAGAGATTGGGAACCCAGGGGGTGGGAAAAGGCTGGATTCTGGTCATGGTGATGGTGGTGTGTGTGTGTGTGTGTGTGTGTGTGTGTATGTGTGTGTGTGTGTGTGTATGTGTGTGTGAGCATTAGTTTGTGTGTGTGTTTGTGTGTGTATTTGTAAGTGTGAGCATTAGTGTGTGCGTGTGTGAGTGAATGTGTGTGTGCATGTGTGTGTTTGTGTGTGTGTGAGTGAATGTGTGTGTGTTTGTGTGTATGTGTTTGTGTGTGTGCGTGTTTGTGTGTTCACAACACATGAGTGTGTTCATTCCTTGATAATAATTAGAAAGCCAGATGCCTGGTGCACAGGTTCACAGGGAGTCTGGAGTCAGGCAGCCTGCCTGGTGCACAGGTTCACAGGGAGTCTGGAGTCAGGCAGCCTGCCTGGTGCACAGGTTCACAGGGAGTCGAGTCTGGAGTCAGGCAGCCCTGGGGATAGCAGACAAAAGTAGGTTGCAAAGCTGAGTCGAAGGATGAGCAACGACATGTCCAGACGAAACCCTGGCCCCAGGCCCGGTGTCTGTGATTATTGCAGAGGCCGGAGGACAACCTCTGTCTGTGTGTCCTTCCCTCCGTCTACTCACCCACTCCTTTACCCACCACCTTTCCCTCTGTTCATTCCTCCACACTCATATCTCTCAACTGTTCTGAGAACTCCTTGGAGCCAAGCTCTGATTGTTCTGACAGAACTGACTTCTGACTCGCGCTGGATAAGACAGGTTGAGCGATTAGCTAACGTACCAAGTACAAGTACTGAACAGGAACACAGGGACACGGTGATGGGCGGAATCGGGTGAGAGAGCCATCAGTCATACATAGGTGCCAATCCCTCTGCTTCCATTTTCTGTAAAGCTGCTGAGTATTTCAGTGGTAAACTACATTGCTGGAGAAAGGTCCCCAATCGATCTGTTCACCAACATGGGGAAAGATGCAGAGGAACGACCCGGATAAGTCAGCTCAAAGTGTGTAAGAAAATACTATAGAGTATGGTATGTCTCATAGATGGACGTCTCAACGAAGGTCTTGCTGGTGGGCCTTGGTCTCTGAAGGTTTCCCATCATGACCTTTCTGTGTGGGCATCCCCGGTGTTTCTCTTAGTGTTCACATTTTCTCTTTCTTAAAAAACCAAACCAAACCAAAACAAAACAAAACAAAACAAAACCAATGTTAGGGTTACTCTTTTGAGAATTTCATACAATGTAGTCCTCCTAACTCCTCCTCCTACCATCCCAGACCCACCTTCTCCTTCCTACCCCTACTTCCTGTCTTTTATAAAGAGACAAAGTAGCCATCCTGGTCCTTGGGCCGGTACAGTCTTTCTACCCCCTCTTTCTTGATGTTCTGTGAGCCTTCGTTGTAGGGATTGTGTTGTAGATGTATCAGCTGGGGCTGGGTACCCTACAATCAGTTGTTCTCTTTATTTTCACAAGTTGTAGCTTCCTGTAATGGTCTCTGTCTGCTGCAAAAAGGACCTTCTTTGCTGAGGGATGAGAGGGGCACTCACCTGTGGACATCAGGAGAAGTATCTAGGACGCAGTTAGGAAGGAGGCAGTAACAGTTCACCTTTCAGTTCCACGGCCTACATACTTCCACTTCTCATGAGGATGTCACATTGAGGGAGGACCATCCCTCATAGCTTCATTTTAACAAAGGCCACCACCCCTAAATGGTGTCGAATTATGTATGAGATCTGGTGGGTTACAGCCTCAACATAGGAATGTTGGGAAAACCCAATTTGTCCTGTAACACAGATGATAGCTTTGAAACCAAGAGCTCAACTACCACAAAAAAAACACACCTTTGATGGGCTCCCAGAGGGAAGGTGTGGCCTGTCTCTTCCACAGCGGAGCCAGAATTGACGGAAGCACGTCAGAAGTGTGAAAGCACAGGCTCACCACTGGGCAAACTCTAACTTCAAGGAACCATGCTCATCTCTGAGAGGCAACCTTGTGATGATCCTTTGGGTCTCATGAACCTGGTGACCTATAACACATATCTTGGGGACTGTTGCCCTATGACATAAAGTTTCAGGTTTCCAATCTTCTGTCTCCCACAGTGGTACTGAGGTAAGGGTCTTCTCATTGCAGTAGACAGTCTAGCCACCCCAAAGGGTGGTGGAAATGGGGAAATCCAATGTGGTGGGCAGGTCTTTCTCATTTGTGAGGATGGCAGTCCCACTGACAGAGGGAGGGAAGACATCTTAGACACACACATGTGTCATTCCCTGAGTGAGAGGCTTTGGGACCTGAGGGGCATTTGTGGACTAGCAGGATGAGTGGCAGGTAAACTTGGAAGGCCTATGACTAAGGCTCTCTTGGGTAGGGGAGTGCCTGGTATGTTGCATCACAGGTCCAGTGATAAATCTTCAGATCAAGGGGTATGGCCAGTCCTCCTTCATCCCTAGCCATTTGCCTAACTGCCACCTCCACAGCTATGTTCCCAAGCTGGCTGGCTCTCACCCTTCTGTCCATGCTGAGCTTGGACACCCAGGCCTTCAACAGCCAGCTTGTCAAGTGCTTTGAGGATCCCCAGTATGAGGAACTGCTGCAGCTGGCTCGAAATGGCCTGGGGCAGACAGCAGAGAGGAAACAAGTGGTGGTGATCGGGGCAGGCATGGCTGGGCTCACCACTGCCAAGATCTTGCAGGATGCTGGCCACCAGGTATGCGATGGGGCAGGGGAGAATCTCTGTGGGAAGATTGAGCTCTAAACAGGGAGGGAGAAGACCAAGCTATGGACATCCCTGAGGAGCTGGGGCCAAAATGAAGCTCTAGGGCTCTAGGGTAGCTGGGGTAGGAGAGCAGGTGAGCTTACCCAGTAACAAAGAGCAACTTTCAGAAAGAGGCAGGATGAAGCTAGGGCTGTAGCTCAGTGATAGAGTGAGTAATGGCCTGTGGTTTCCATCTCCAGCACTGTGGAAGGAAGGAAGGAAGGAAGGAAGGAAGGAAGGAAGGAAGGAAGGAAGAAGGAAGAGAGGGAGAGAGGGAAAGAGGATTAGGAAGACTAGGGAGGGAGGTAAATCTGGGTCTGCCACAGGGGAGGAGGATGCTGTATGGAGGGTATGTGACAAGTCCCACTGAGTTCATTAAAGAGCTGTTTGTCTTTGCAGGTGACTGTTCTGGAGGCCTCAGGGCGTGTAGGTGGCAGAATTGAAACCCACAGAGTTCCTGGAGCACACTGGTACATAGAGCTGGGTGCCATGAGGATCCCTATCAACCACAGGTACTCCTGAGAACAGCATAGCAAAGGAGGAAGGCCAGGATGAGATCTATCACACCAAGAGGCCAATGCAGAGGACAGTGGATGGAGTTCTTTCCTAGAAGCCCAGGGGTTAGGGTCTGACTTAACTGATTTCCCAGTCCCAGGGCAGCCCAGGAACATCTCCCAGCCTCAGAATTTAATCCACATATGGAGCTAACTGTGCTAGGTTTGACTGCCAAGGAGGATGAGTTGAGGACATCACAGATGATAGGTGGTCCAAGATAAACCTGCTGGAAAGTCAAAAGCAGTCTACTGAGTTTGCAAATGATAGGGAGCTGGGTATCCTTCCAGGAGATGCTTTCTGGAGGGATGAGAAGTTTGGAGAAGTTCGGGAGTGCTGAACACAGCCTCCAGGAAGGACGGCTCTACAGACACACTGGGCACACCACCTCTCACTGTGCCTCCAGGAACTAGAATGCTCACACTTGAAAATGTGAAGGCGGCAGGTTCTACACAAAGTGGCAGAGAGCTCAGCCACCATAGAGGGCCTCCAGCAGGAAGTCCAGGTCCCCCTTGGAACTCCAGTTCTACTCTAGTGTGATGACCGGGGTGCCTAGCATCCCGTTCATGGAGAAAGGCCAGGGGTGGTCTTGGTGAATCCAGAGGAAGCACGAAGGGCTGTTTGGCTCTCAGAGCCTCAAGTCTCTGACTCCCTTCACAGGCTTTCTCATGAGCTCATCAGGAAATTTGGGCTGATGTTAAAGGAATTCTGTCCCTGCAACAACCAGACCTGGGTGCTGGTGAATGGAGTTCGGCAGCGCTCGGGGGCAGTGCAGGCTGACCCTGGCCTGCTGGGTTATGAAGTAAGAGCTGATGAGGTGGGGAAGACGGCAGAACAGCTCTTTGATAAGTCGCTGAGGAAGGTAAGGCTGAGTGGAGAGCTGCTCACCTCTTCCCTTGGGGCCATCCTGCATGATCCCCTTCGAGCTCCTCTGATTCCCCAGGGAGGAGCTTTAGTGGACCCCAGATCCTTGAGTGCAGGAAGCCTCCACCAGATTGACCGTTATTGGCCTCCACTCCCTCTCATGACTGTCCTGTGTCAGCCACTGGCTCTGCAGTCAGTACATTCTCAGACCCCAGGCATCTGTACATGTACAGACATGTGCCACGAAACCATCGTGGTGAGACCAGGTTCATCACAGACAGAACCCTACAAGCTCTAGGTTTGAATGTGCTGTGTGCCTCCAGGTGAAATACTTGCTGGCTCTCTTCCCTCTTCTCCATTATTCCCAGAGCCTCTTGTGCCCGGGCTGCTGTGAGGATTAGGTGACAGGAAGGGTTAAAATGATCAGATGGTGCCAGGATAGGACCAGTGTCCGCTCTGGACAGTTGTAATGATGGACAGTTTGAGCTCTGCCTCCACTGCCTGCCCACCTTTTCTACCTGGCCCAGCTGGGACAATGCCTTTGTCTTCTCTGACCCATGACCTGGAAGGACTTCACTGTGACAACTGAGCTCAGTGGGAACAGAGAGCACTCCCAGGGGGTCTCTGCCTAGTGTTATCTTGCTGTGGCTCACTTGGGGTCAGCATACCCAGCCTCTCTCAGCAGCTCTGTGGGGCCAGCCTCTGGCACCTTCGTATTTCACAGTGGCTTAGAAGTCCACAGAAATGTCCTCAACATATCATTCTTGTCAAAGGTAGACTTCCCACATATAACCTCAAGGCTCACCGGGGAGTCTGGATACCTACCTTTGTATACCTGGTGTCCATTCAAGAAGAGATAAAATTCTCATCATCCCAAATTTAGGACACAGTTTTGGAACCCAGGATTCATATAAAGTCACACACACACACACACACACACACACACACACACACACACACTGCTGAACAAGTGAACGAGTGTGGAGCATGTTGATGGATGGGCCGGCTTTGACAATCTTTGTGGGCTGACCTTCACCATGCCCTCCCTGTCTTCTCCCCTCCGGAGATTGTGGAAGAACTCAAGAACAGCAGCTGCCGTGAGGTCCTGGAGAAGTATGACTCCTTCTCCACCAAGGTCAGTTCTGAGATCTTCCGCCCTGAGGCCACCCCGGCAGGGCTGCTCTCTGGGGCATATTGTGCTGCTCTTTACTTGTCTCGCTTAACTGTTTGCCCTGAGAGAATGCAAGCTCCATCAGGGGAAGGAGGGAGGGAGAGAGGGGGGAGAGGGGGGAGGGAGGGGGTGGGGGGGGGGGGGAGGCAGAAACTAGACAGAGACCACTCCATGGAGGGCAATCAAGGCTACTTATGCCACCTTGCTGTATCAAGGGAGTCATCCATAATACCCACAGAGTCAAAGACAGATGGAGGTAGGGGAAAGCCTTATGTAGGTGTGTGTTGCTTAACAAGGGGTTAATGTCTCAGAACGTGTCTTTAGATGATTATATAGTTGTGCAAAAATCACAGCGTTTACACGCCAAGATGGCTACAGTGTCACTTGGCGACACACTCCCTGGGAACTACTGTTATATGTGGGTCACCACTGATGAAAACATCTTTTGTAACACATGATGACAGTGAAAAGCAGAAAAGCCTGGGCCTTCGGTACAACCCACTGGTGTAAGAGCTGATCTGTCATGTGTGAGGCCCTGGGTTCAATACCCAGCACTTGCAGATACAGGAACACAAGGAAGATTCCAGATGTGGCCCGAGTGGAGGCTGTTGGCTCGTGGGTGCTGGGGCCAGCTCACCCATGGGCCTGGGGAGGGGAGGGTGGTAGGTATTCTTCAGCTGATTCTGAGAGAGAAGCTCATAGTCACTTCCAGGCCCTGACCCTTCTAAGTAGGCTGTGGTTTGCCTCTGTGGGCAGCTTGCTTCAGAGGTTGGGTGGATCAAAGCCCGTGGCCATGTGTGGTCTGACCACTGCTTACTCAAGGCCTTGGTGAAGAAAGAGATTAGAGAACAGCCACAAATCAGAGATCGCCAGGACCCACACCCAGTGAACACGCCCTCAGACTTGGGGCAGAGATAACTGCTTTGAACCTTGATGTTGAAGGTCCTAACAGACCCAGGGTGTCTTCGGGCACCCTGGTGTTGCTGTTACTAGGATGTCATGTCCCCATGGTTTAACCTCTGGTTTAAACAAGTGTGTTGAATAGTGCCATTGTACCCACCTGGCGGTGTCTGGACATCCCAGAAGGCCCTTTCCGTGCCTGGCCTCTAGCCGTGCCGTGCTAGTAAAGGGAGCAGCACAGCCCCAGGCAAACTGCATGGTCACCCACTCTAACTAGTGAAGCCATTCCAGCCACCTGGCTGGAATGTCCATGCTGGCTTTATCTAAGACAAGGAACAGAGACAAAAGGCACAGGGCACAATCAGGGTCACAGGTGCCCCATAAGCCAGCTCTGAGGTCACTTGCTGATGGAGCGGCTGGGTCAGCGGGTGATGGGGCAGGGGTGGGAGGTCAGGATAGGATGAGAAGGTTTTGGGTCCTCAGATTCTTTCTAGCCTAGTCTTCTAGAGAAGCCAGGCTGGGTCCACATGGGCAGACACGGAGTCTGGGCCTCAGTTTTCCCATCTGCAAAGCAGGAATCCTTGCCATTATTTAGAGGATTATATGAATGAAAGTCTGGGAATGTGTAGGCTGAAAACTATACCTAGTGTTAGCTATTTTCCCTATACAGGGGACCAAAGGGATCATGTCTGGACATGGTACAAGGCAGTCTTGGGGCCCAGAGGGTATATACTGGCCCTTCTACCCTGTCCAGGTCTGTTCCTTGCTGTCCCTGGGTAGGAAGCGAGGCTCACATTAGCTCCTTATACATTCTCATCCACTTGCCTTATTTCCTCACGCACGAGGACAGGAGTACTTGATCAAGGTGGGGAACCTGAGCCGTGGGGCCGTGCAGATGATCGGTGATTTGTTGAACACAGACTCTGGCTACTACGAGGCCTTCACAGAGACCCTGCGTGGCATCATCTCCTTCTTCCAAGAGCCCCGGTGAGAAGTGGGGCAGGGGCAGGGAGTCACTAGGTACTGATGAGGCTAGAAGTGAAAGGAGGGACTAGGAAACCAGGGGAACTTCCTCCAAAATGGGAAGCTGGGTGTGGTGCTGCACACACCTTTAATCCTAGTACTCAGAAGGCAGAGGCAGGTGGATCTCTGAGGAGTTTAAGGCCAATCTCAAAAAAGCAGGGGGAGAGAAGAAAGGTAAAAGGAAGGAATCCTGACTCCAAGAAATCCCAGAGTCACTGGAGTGGATGGGGGTGTTAAACACTTAAGGTGGAACCCTGAGACATGCCTTCTGATATACTGCTTACTTGGCCACCCCACTCTGAGAACCTCTTGATAGACTAAAGGTCTGCCAAGAGAGTGTGAGCCTCATCTGTTCTGTGACAGGGACTGTGGCCTCGGCCCTGCTTCAAGGGACACTTGTCATCTTTCAGCCCAGGAAGACTTATGTGGTGCTAGGGATGGAACCCAGGACAAGCAGTCTAGCAACTAGAAGGATGCCCTGAGACTCCAGTCGCCATTGGTCACTGTGATCTGTAGCTATAAAGATAAAAGGGCGCCAGGCAAGGTGGTGCACACCTGTAATGCTAGCACTCCCGAGGTAGGGTGGGAGGAGCTGAAGTTCCAGACCCAACTTGTCTCAAAAAACAACAACAAAAAGATAAAGACGAACTGGTTTTGTGAACAGCAACAGAACAGGCTCCAGGAAGCTGAAGTGAAGCCTGGGCATTGGTTTAGTTAGACATTCTGGCCTTCTGGCATGGACTCCTGCCCTTCTTATCAATTTGAATCTAAGCCAAGAACTGCCTTTAGGGCGCATGGGAGGAAAGGAAGTTTTAGGACTGACTAAGAAACACAGCTCTGCAGTGTTTACCTGCTTTCCTTGAGCAGCCCCTGAGGGCATTACAGAAGGGGCTGTAGGAGCCCTGGACCAGGGCTGGGGTTCTGACTTAGTTGCTAGACTCCTTGTCTAGCACGCAAGAAGTCCTGGGTTCCATCCCTAGCACCACATAAGACTGGGAGGAGCAGCAAACGCCTATAATTTTAGAACCTGGGAGGTGGAGGCAGGAGGAACACAAGTTCAATTCTGGGTGTTTGTCAGCTTATGACCAGGCATCCTGGGTGGCCACAGGAGGTAAGTGACCAAGAGGAGGGGGTTGTATTAGCTCAGAGTAGGTGCATGTTTCTGATTTGGTCACTTCAAAGCAGTACCTTTCTCTAGTTCCCTGGCGCTAACGGACACTCTTGCCTTTGGTTCTTTGCCAACTGTTTGTCCCTTTAAAACACGGCTGGCACATACCTGTGAAGGGACTGAGCCACTGTCCAGTTCCAACAGACTGTCCTCCAAAGGCCCTAGCCATCAAACCACTCATCTTCCTCACCTGGTTCACTCTCAGGTTTGATGAAATCGTGGGGGGCTTTGACCAGCTCCCCCAGGCCCTACACAATTCGCTCCTCCCAGGGACCGTCTGGTTCTACTCACCAGCAGAGGAAGTGGAGATGTCTGGAGACTGTGTCCACGTGACCTACAGGACACCTGACCCTCTGCAGCCCAGGGCACGGCTGACTGCAGATTTTGTGGTGGTAGCCATCACTGCCAAGGCTGCCCG
The DNA here is from genome assembly GCF_903995425.1 of Onychomys torridus. NCBI lineage: Eukaryota > Metazoa > Chordata > Mammalia > Rodentia > Cricetidae > Onychomys > Onychomys torridus. The sequence goes on from NC_050450.1 coordinate 46,356,662, forward strand.
GCTCCTCCGATTCCAGCCATCTCTCTCTCTAAACAAGCAGGATGCTCTGCGCTCTGTCCACTATAATAGTGCCACCAAAGTGATCCTGGCCTGCACACATCGTTTCTGGGAACGAGATGGCATTTTTAGTGGAAAGTCTAGCACTGACCGGCCTTCCCGCTTCATCTACTATCCCAACCACATCTTCCCCAATGGTGCAGGTGTCATCCTTGCGTCTTATACCCTGGATGATGACTCCGTGTTCTTCACAGCCCTGGACCACAATCGGGTAGTGGACATTGTTCTGGATGACCTTGCTGCTATTCACAATCACAACAAAGAGGAACTCCGTACCATCTGTCCCTACTTCACAGTCAAGAACTGGAGCCAGGACCCCTATTCCATGGGTGGCTTTGCCTTCTTCACCCCTTACCAATACGTGGACTATGCCCAGGAACTCAGCCAGCCGGAAGGGCCCGTCTTTTTCGCAGGTGAGCACACAGATATGCCCCATGGCTGGATTGACACTGCTATTAAGTCAGGGCTCAGGGTGGCAAAGAACATTCAGGAGGCTGTGGACTTGGCTTTGACAAGGAACCCCAGAAACACAAAGGAACACTTCTACAAAAGTGAGCTGTAAACAGCCATATGGGCCTCAGGAACTGGGGTGACTCCAAACAAGCTTGTCCATCGGGAGATGATGCAAAACCCACTCTCACCTGTCTTCACCTTTGCTCAGAGATTTGACCCAAGACCCATGACCGGATCCCCAGGGTAACAGACCGCGCATGACCCCTGTATTTATGACAGTAGCTCAGGAAGAACTTGTGGCCCGGGATAAAAACAATAAAGCAACAGTTGAATTCACCTATCACTGTTTTATTTTTATTTACAAATTTTTAAACTTAAATTTTATTTATTCAGTGTGTGTGTGTGTGTGTGTGTGTGTGTGTGTGTGTGTGTGTGGTTTGAGGCATGGAGGTCAGAGCATAACATTGGGGAGTCTCCTTCTACCATGAGGGTTCCAGGGATGGAGCTCAGACCACTGGCTTGGTGACAGGTATCTTTAGCGTCTGAGCCTAAGAGTTTCACGACATTCTAGAGTCATCTAAATAATTTTAGAGTTGAGTCCCAAGGGCAGGAACCCTTGCCTTTCTCAGGCCTCTTCTTTTATCCTTTATCTAGCCCTAACTCTCTGGCTTACCTTTGTACTGCTATGAAGACACCATGACCAAGGTGGCTTACAGAAAAAGGAATTTATTGGTGGCTTACAGTTTCAGAGGGTGTGGTAAGTAATCATGGTGGCAGACAGGCAGGTGTGGCGCTGGAGCAGTATCTAAGAGCTCGCATCCTTACCTAAAAGTAGGAGGGAGGGAAAGCTAACTGGAAGTGGCGTTGGCTTTTGAGACCTCAGAGCCCACTGAAGTAATAAGACCACTCCTCCTAGTGCTTCCCAAACAGTTCCACCCACTGGAAAATCAAGTGTTCAAACATAGGAGCCTATGGAGGTTGTTTTCATTCAAACCACCACTCTCCCCTCCTCTTCTCCGGTTCTCTGCCTTCCATGACTGAATTTTTTTTTTTTTTAAAGCAAGATTTCTTTGTGTAGCCTTGCTGTCCTGGAACTTCCTCTGTAGACCAGGCTTGTCCCAAACTCACAGAGATTCACCTGTCTCTGTCTCCAGAGTGCTGGGATTAAACGCGTGCACCACCACTGTCCAGCTCCATGACTGAATTTTAAGGGAAGTTGAGATGTTGGTTACTTGAGTCTACTGTGGCCAACAATGTGCTCCATGCTGTCCTGTGTTGTTCCAACAGCCTCAGTGGACAAATTCTAGTAGTGTTGTTTCTGGGATTTTCAGGGTCAAGACTTGGGCCCTGGAAGCCCCAATAAGTCAGACTCGTCCACCCATTCTCAATATACTGTTTAAGGAGATAAAGAATGGGGCCAGCAAGATGCCTCAACAGGTTAAGGCACTGATCACAGAGCCTGATGACTTGAGTTCAATCACCAGGTCCCAAAAGGTTGGAGAGAACTGACTCACAAGTTGTCCTCTGACCTCTGCACATGACCTTGGAACATACCCTCCCTTCCTCTCTCTCTCTCTCTCTCTCTCTCTCTCTCTCTCTCTCTCTCACACACACACACACACACACACACACACACACACACACACACACACACCTGTAACTCCAGGTTCAGAGGATAATCATAGCTTAACGCAGAGGAAGGAGATGTAGTCAGTGCAGCCACACTAGGAAGAACAAAGTCAGTCCATCTTCAGGGTTGCTTACATAAGTGTAAATAGAAGGTACCAAGTTTTAATAACTAAGCAATCCTGTCAAGGTGTGGCCCTGCCCACACTGACCCATCAATGTCTCAGCTCTTCCTGGAAGACAAGCCCCCTCTCTGCCTGGCACCAGGCTTTGGCTTTCCCCTCTCCCTGTAGGAGACTTTTAATTCCTTGGGGTCCATTGTTTCAATAGTCTATTGGCCAAAGGGAGGATACAAGAGCCTCTCTGCAGAATATCTTCATTCTTACCAGAACCATATAGCTGCCATTCCAAATCCTTGGCTCTGTCTTATTCTTCTTGGTGCTCATATAACTAGTGACTCACATTGGGGACCTGCCACAATGAGTAGGTTAAGTGTTTGATGAATACAATGTCTCAGAAGGCACAGGGCTGCATTCTGACTTCTGGGCCTTACCCCTCCCTGTCCCCAGACCTACGTGTCCTATAGACCCAAGAGGAGGAGTGTAGAGATGGCAGAGTTGATGCTGATGATGCCTTTTAATCAGAGAGATAACAAGATGAAGGGCGTAGAGATAGATGTGTTCTAGAGGAGCCCATCATTTGGTAGTGACTTGGCCTGAATTTTGTCCTGAAGGGAACTCTTGGGGTTGTGAGTTAGTCACCCTGAGGGTCACAGGAAGAGATCAGGTGGCTATGTAGTGAGGTGACAGTTCAAAACCAAAGGCAACAAGGTATTGTCAAGAATCTGCTGAATAAGATTGGGCAGTGGTGGCACACGCCTTTAATCCCAGCACTTGGGAGGCAGAGGCAGGTGGATCTCTGAGTTTGAGGCCAGCCTGGTATACAGAGTGAGTTCCATGATAAAATTTTCTTTAGAGATTAAGGAAGAGGGAGAGAAGGAGAGAGGGGGAGAAGGAGAGGGAGAGGGAGAGGGAGGGAAGGAGGGAGGGAGAGGGAGAGGGAGGGAAGGAGGGAGGGAGGGAGGGAGGGAGGGAGAGAGAGAGAGAGAGAGAGAGAGAGAGAGAGAGAGAGAGAGAGAGAGAGAGAGAGAGAGATTACTAGCTATGGGCAGGATAGGCATTATTTTATCCCCTGGAGTTGTTCACCAGCTCCCTAACAAAGAGCCCCAGCCAAAACCAGTCAGGCCCTCACCTCCACAGCACACCCACAGGCATGTGTAGAGACACTTGGGCCACAGATCATTTTTCCCAGGACTGACTCATCCACTGCTGTATTCTCTCTCTCCTTGCAGAGAGCAGTGAGCTGTGTCCTCCCACTTTGATAGTTGGGTCAAAGCAGCTTAAGGAAGAGAGGGTACTTTAGCTCAGAAGTCTAAGTCACAGTTCATCATTGCAGGGGAGTCCAGGCAGGAACTTGAGCAGCTAGTCCCAGGCATGAGCTGAGACATGGCCTGGAGAGAAGGCTCAGTGGTTAAGAGCACTTGCTGCTTACTCATGAAGACCAGAGTTTGCTTGCCAGGAACCATGTAAAGCAGCTCATAAATACCTGGAGCTCCAGCCCGAGGGCCAGCACTCTTCTAGCTTCTTTGGGCACCTGCACATACATGTGCGCATACATTCAAGAACACACACACACACACACACACACACACACACACACACACACCCCAAAACAATACAACATGGGGCTGGAGACATGGCCCCAGTGGTTGTTCTTGCACAGGATGGTGTTCTGTTCCCAGCACCCACATGGTGGCTCACAACCATCTATAACTCCAGCTTCAGTGGATCCAATTCCTTCTTTTGTCCTCTGATGGCATCAGGAATGCACATGGTGGACATACCTACCTATCTACCTACCTACATACATGGAGACAAAACACTCATACAAATAAAATAAATAAATCTAAAAATTAAAAAATAAATAATTTTAAAAAATCTTAAAAATAAAAGAGCAACAAGAGAATACATGAATGCATGATTTGTGCTTACCAGCTTTCTCTATTCTTATAGAGTTCAGGGCCCCAAACTAGGGAGTTTCATACTGGGTCTTTTCCACATCAATTAAAGCAATCAAGATAATCTCCAGCAGACATGACCACATGTGCTGTTGTTCAGGGAGGCCTCTCACAATACAGCTTCTTGTTATTCCTCTTGGGTGCCCGCCAGAACTAATTGACAAGATCCTGTTGTTGAAGACATCACACGCACTCAAGAAAAGTTACAGAGACATCAAACTGGAACTGAGAAATCAAATCTGCTGGCCAGTTTTCATAATGCAGGAAGGTGCAATGTAGGCTGCCAGGAGAAGAAAAGCATCAATGGTCTCACCCAGCTGAGAGCCGCATGGACTAAACTACCAACCTTCCAGGTAGGACACGCCTACTAATGCAATAGTGGCATGACCATTACCGGGCAAACCAAACACTCTCTGATAGGTTTTGAGGCCTGTTCCACAAGAGGGAATTCATGTCTGGCATTGTAAACCCAGTTAAAAACCTATGGCCAAGGAGGTGTTATGTCCTAGATGGGACTTACTACTACTGTTTAGCTAAATCAACATAATGCCAAGCTGCCTTCTATGTACTTATACTCACATTCATAGACAAATGCTACTCTCAGTCTTAGAGAATCGTCATAATGATGGTGGTGAAGGCAGAGACACATGGCTGCTCATGATGCTGAGATTAAGTGATGGTTGAATGCTCAGTTTAAACAGAACATTGACCCCACTCATAACAATGCAAAGAGAACAGTGCAGAAGAGGAAGCAGAAAGAATGTCAGATCACAAGACAGGGAGAAGGGCTGTGGAATTCCCTCTTCTGAGCATGACCACTGCAACCATGACCTCAAAGCAGCAGTGCTGATTGCCAGGGGAATGTGTAAGGCTGGGCCTGCACCAGACGTCAGTCATAGGTAAGAGCGGGGCCATGTAGCTTTACCTCTTCCTGTTGAACTATGGGGCTACTGCAGGATTCTGGGGGTGGGGCAGAATTGTCTTCAGTTGTGCAGCTACTGGTAAACCCAACAGGCTCCAGTGAGCGCTTTGAAACCCATGGCCCCTCAGCCCTAGTTAAATTCAGGGGTAACAATAAAACAGAAAGGCTTGGATGGGAAAGAGACTTGGGGTGGCAATAGGGGTGGGAAGGAGGGAAGAAAGGGCCAGGGAGTCGTCAGAATGCATTACATGTACTATGGAATTATCACAGAACTACATGAATAGACTACTAAAGAGGGAAATAGGGATTTTTTTGGTTTTTTTGTTTTTTGTTTTCTGTTTTTCAATACAGGGTTTCTCTCTGTAGCATTTGGAGCCTGTCTTGGAACTCACTCTGTAGACCAGGCTGGCCTCGAACTCACAGAGATCTGTCTGCCTCTGCCTCTGGAGTGCTGGGATTAAAGGTGTGCGCCACCACTGCTCAGTTTGGAAATAAGGAATTTTCAATCTGAGGACAGGGAGCTGCCTTCCTAAGGTCCACTCAGATTTTTGGGAAATCTCCACATTGTAGTGGCTTACACCCCCACTAGCAATGAGTAATAATGGCTGTCTCCCCACATTTGTGTCATTATCTGCTGTATTATTTTCTTGATAGCCATTCTGACTGGGGGGAGATCTCCAAGTAGTTTTAATTTGCATTTCCCTGATGGCTAAGGACGTTGAACACTTTTAAAAACATTTATTGGCTGTTTGTATTTCTTCTTTTGAGAACTCTCTGTTCAGCTGTTAGCCCATTTCTAAAAATTGAGTTGTTTGTTTTCTTGTTCAGTTTTTTTTTTTTTTAAATTCGTTGTATATTCTAGATATTGATCCTCTCTCAAACATATAGCTGGCAAGATTTTCTCACATTTTGTAAGCTGGCTGACTGTAGAGAAGCTTTCCAATTTCACGAGGTTCCATTTGTCAATTGCTGGCCTTATTCCCTGAGCAACTGGAGTCCTGTTTAGAAAGTCCGTATTTCTGTCTAAGCCTTGAAATGTTTTCTTTACCTTTTCCTCTATTTTCAGAATTTGATGTCTTAAATTAAGGGCTTTATTTCATTTGGAGTTGATTTTTGTGTAGGGTGAGAGGTAGGGGGTCTAGTTTCTTCTACAGGTAACACCCAGTTTTTGAAGTACCATTCATTAAAGAGACTGTCTTTCTCCAGTACAGACTTTGGCATCTTTGTGAAAAATGAGGTGTGTGGTTTCTATCTAGGTCTTCTATTCTGTTCCTTATATAAAGAGCTGGTTTTTGTTTGTTTCAGTCCCATGCTGTTTTGTTACTATGGCTCTGTATATTATATCAAATTACACTACAGTATAATTTGAAATCAGGTTTAGTAATGCCTCCAGCATTGAGAACAAAGAACTGAGGAGTATAAGGAGATTCAGAGGAGGAATTGGAGAGAGAGGACTTGAGGACAAAATGGAAAAGAGAAAAGAGAATGGACGAACTAGATGGGTAAGAACTGGAGAGGAACTAGATTGAAGGACTAGAAGAGAGTGCTAGAGGAATGAGATGGAAGATGGAGAGCCAGAGGGGGAAGAACAAGATGAGAAAGAACAAGATGAGCAAGAAGAAGGGCTGGAGAGATGGCACAGTGGTTAAGAGCTCTGGCTGTTTTTTAGAGGACCCTGGTTCAATTCCCAGCACCCACATGGCAGCTCACAACTGTCTGTAACTCCAGTTCCAGGGGATCTGACACCTTCACACCAATGCACATAAAATAAAGTTTAAAAAACTATGAGCTAAGATGGGAAAGAACTAGATGGATGAGAACCCAGATGGGGCAGAACTAAGATAAGAGAATGAAGATAGAACTTAGAGGGGACAGCAGATGAATGTAGAGAGAAATCAGGAAAGAAATGGGCTAGGCACGAGAGCAGAACAGAAGCTGTGTAGAGAGAGAACTGACTCAGAGAATAAAGTGTATGGACTAAGGAGTGTCGTGTATACAGATTCATTTCATTTTATCACAGATTAATCATCAGCTGGGTGTAGATTCTTCCCGGACTCTGGGAGGGGACTATAGAGGGGCTGGGCCCCCATGGTCCCCGATAATGTTGCTGAGGAGTTTTGCATCTATCTCCACCAGAGAGGCTGGTCTACAGTATCTGTGCATTTGTCTGGTTTTAGCATCAGGGCAATAGTGGCCTATCAAACAGAGCTTGAAGCTTCCCTTCTGTTTTGTGTAGTAGCTTGAGAAGCACTGTTGTTAATTCTTTGAAGTTTTGATATTTAGTTAGCAAACTCTTTTTTTTTTTTTTTTGAGATAGGGGGCTCACTCTGTAGCCCTGGCTGGCTTGAAACTCACTATGATGTAGACCAGGTTGGCCTTCAACAGAGATCCAGCTGTCTCCACCTCTTGAGCACTGGGATTAAAGCTGTGTGCCACCTTATTCAGCAGATCTTCTGTTTTCAGTCTTACTCTTTTCTAGGCTAGTCAGGTGATCTCCTAAAGGCCTCTTGTATCTGAATTGCCACACTCCCTAATTTGGGAAAATTTCCCTATGATTATATTGGAGTGTTATTAAAGATGCTGTTTGATGGAATTCTGCTCCTTCCATGGCCATGAGTCTCAGGTTTGTCTTTTCAGTGTCCGTCCATCTAGAAAGCACTGCTTCCACTTCCGGTTCTTCTACCCCATCTTCCAGCTCTCCTGTCCTTGATCCTTTCTAGTGGTGAGGCTTCCTAAAAGCACTTGTTTAATTTATTGTGGTTTTCAGTTCCAGTATTTCTGTTTGTTTTTTCTTCAGCATTGCTATCTCTTTGTTGAATTCCCCCCTTTATATATTGTATTGAGTTAAATATTATTTTCACTGTGTCCTTTTTTTTTTTTTTTTTTTTTTTGGTTTTTCAAGATAGGGTTTCTCTGTGTAGCGTTGAGCCTTTCCTGAACTCATTTGGTAGCCCAGGCTGGTCTCGAACTCATAGAGATTCACCTGCTGGCCTAAGCTTGCCTGTTCTGTCTTGTGCCCTGTGCCTTGGGTGAGGCCCTGCCTGGTGTGGCACACAGCACACACAGAGCAGCTGTGTTTCTGATTCCAGGTAGAATGAAGTAGATGGAGTACCAGTTAAAAAAAATTAGTGATTATAAGTATGTTTGAAGAAATGAAAGAAGTCATAAATAAGCTCCTGAATGAATTTCAAGAGAACACAAACAGCCAGGCGGTGTTGGCGCACGCCTTTGATCCCAGCACTCGGGAGGCAGAGCCAGGACGATCTCTGTGTGTTCGAGGTCCAGGCTAGGCCAGCCTGGACTACAGAGCTAGTTCTGGAACAGCCAAAGCTACACAAAGAAACCCTATCTCAACTGCCCTAGTGTCTGCTCTTCCCCCACCCCCCAAAGTAAAGAAAATAAGTGGGTTTGAAGGTACCTTGGCAAGACAGTTCTAATGTTACAGAAGGGTACATAGCTATGTTAGAGCAAGCAAGCAAGCTCACTCCAGGGACCCCCTGGATTTTTACTCCGTACACAAAGGGGTCAGAGCTGAGCTTCAAAATCTTATATAATCGGCTAACTGAAAGCAGTGGCGTTGATAAGCACACTGTGACCTTGACCACTTTTCATTTCAGGACAGTGTTGACTCCGAAGGGATTGCTGACAAACGGTTTTTTTTTTTTTTTTTTTTTCATTTTTTAAAATGATGTTTCTGGGGCTGGGAAGACGGCTCACAAGTTGCAGAGTTAATTTGCCAGCACAGCAGCCGTGTCAGGTGGCTCACAATAGCTCCAGGGGGCTCTCGCCCTCACACGTACATACCCATGCGTGTGCACGTGCACACACATAGTTAAAAGTAATTGAAAAAATGTAATGGCATCTCCCTTGTCATATTGAACCCCGGTAGAAAAGACAGCACTGGTCTGTCATAGTTCGCACAGTCCTGGGCACACAGAGTATACACAACGCAAATCTGGTGAGCTGGAGAAGGTGCCTAGGGAGAAATGAATACTCGTAGAGACTCCGGATCTTAGGAAGAGGTTAACGATGTTACGAACTTACCACGTGAGGCCTGGAGACACAGCTCACCGAGAAGCACAGGCCTGCTACCTGGGAGGCTTTGGGACTGAACTCCAGCGCCGAGGGCAGAAAAGGAGCCTGATACTTAGAACATAAATGCCTTCTAAATACTTTCACTTGTTCCTATGAATTCTTTCCCACAGGCAGTGGGAAGTCCTAGAATGAAAAGCATGAGCCCTGTAGAGGGCGCTCTGTACACGGCCAGGACGAGCTTGAATGTGGCCTGGTTTTGACTCAAGTTTTTTCACTGAAATCACAAACAATGTAGGAGGACATGCTAATGTCAATGTTCTTAGGTGTCTGTGTGAAGTAGCAGTATGCAGCTTTCAAATGGTAGGACGGGGAGATGGACACCTGTGGATATTTACCTAGCTATCATCTGTCTGTCTATCTATCTATCTATCATCTATCTATCGATCGATCTTTTTATTATCTGCCAATCACCTGTCATTTAACTATTATTCATTTATCATTTAATTAATTAAATTTTTTGGTTTTTCGAGGCAGGGTTTCTTTGTGTAGCCCTGGCCATTCTGGAACTGTAGACCAGGCTGACCTCGTACTCAGATTCACCCAACTCCAAGCACCACCACCGCCTGACTCATTTTATTTATTTTATTATTCATTTCTCATTTAGCTATCATTCATTTGCTAAGTGATCTGTTCATGCATCATATCTGTCTATTTGTCTGTCTGTCTATCTATCTATCTATCTGTCTATTTGTCTGTCTGTCTATCTATCTATCCATCCATCCATCCATCCATCCATCCATTCATCCATCATCTATCTTCTGTTTGTCTGTCATCTGTCTATAAATAATCTATCATCTGTCTACCTATCATTTATCTGTCTACCATCTGTTTGTCTATCTATCTTCAATAATCTATCCTCAGAGAAGCAAAGAATGTGACAAAATATTGACCAGCGTTGACTCTAGGTAAAGAGAACACCAGTGTTCGCAGCACTGTTTGAATTATTTCTATTTATTTTCTAACTAGAAAGGCAAACGCTGGCGGAGAGCTGCTGTGGGGCTACCCAGGGTGCAGCAAGGGGATGGGGATGGGGATGGGGATGGGAGTCGGGGAGGGGGGGGTTGGGGGTGCGGTGTGCTGCCTTGGTTTGGTCTGAATACACTGTATTTCAGAGTCAATGCCTGGCTGACTTGTTTGCTGTTCACAACCTCAGTACGGTTCTGTTAAAACAGAAAGTTAGTGAACCCGATTTCATTTTTTTTTCTTAAGTGAAGTTATTTAGTTTGACTTTTCCTAAATAGTGGGAACTTTTGCAAAATAAGGAAGAAAACAAGAACTTCCCTGACCGGGAATCGAACCCGGGCCGCGGCGGTGAGAGCGCCGAATCCTAACCACTAGACCACCAGGGAAGGCATGCTAGCGTGTCTCTAGCGCCACTACACTAGGTGATGAAACGGGTGACGAGCAACTACAGTTAGGCCAGGGAATTGGCGACTAGGCAACCTGGCGACTCACTGCAGGACCCGACAACGCCTGCAGCTAAGAAAATCTTACAAGGGAGGGACCGGCTCCAGAGCGGAAGAAAATTTTGAAAAAAAAAATAATAGCACACGAAAGAAAAAAAGGCATGTGTCAGAAGTGGGATTCGAACCCACGCCTCCATTCGGAGACCAGAACGCCCGTAGGGAAGGCTGTTGCCTTGAGTCTGGCGCCTTAGACCACTCGGCCATCCTGACACTTGAGAACCTCTCCTCTTTCTGCTTCTCCTGAAGCCTGAGCTATGCGTCATCTACACTGTCCCTCCCAGCTGGCTCCCGAGCCCAACAGTGAGCTGCACGCTGTCGCCGCCTGTAGGCCGAGAAACGCTGTGCCGGAAGAGACGCAGGCGGCATGGAGTGGCGGCAGCAGACCCAGCTCTCACCCTTGTTCCCCAGCAAACGCAGCCAGCGATCGGGATACAACCGGAGACCAGACAGACTGGGAGCTCAGTGCTTCCCTCTGAGCGACCTGGGTTAGGTGAGGGTCGCTCCACTCCCCCCACTTCTCCCTCCACGCAACCCCAACACTTCCCTTTGCCCTGGTGAGCTGACGAGGGAGATAATCAGTATAGCTATTCCACCTGCGAGAAAACCACCACCACCAGCCCCCCAAAACCACCACCAGCCCCCCAAAACCACCACCACCATCACAACAAGAAACTACCACCAACAAAACCACACTAGCCTATGAAAGGTAGAGGGGTCACTGCTGGGGAAGATCTCATTAAAACAATATCCTTTTGAAAAAATATTCTTCAAAAACTAATATACACAGACAGGATGTAGCCAACAATCCCATTACTCAGGTGGAGGCAGTGGGATTGGTTCAAAGTTACTATCCTCAGCTGTACAGTGAGTTCTGGAAACGTGAGACCTTGCTTCAAAAACGAAATGAAGCAAAACACTAACACATAACCCATTCAATCATGAGTTTTATGTACATAGACATTTTACTCAATTAGCGAATGATGCTAAGGCAAAGCATCCTGCCCTTGTTCAAATGGAGAGGAAGATTATTCTGTTCAGACTATCGCAGAAGCAGAGAGAAAGAGATTCTCTCTAATAACGCTAACAAAGACAGCCGGGGCTTGTAGCCAGGGAAATGGTGGCCTGCGAGAGTGAAATGTTCTTTATTTTTATTTTTATTGTTCCTTCCCGAGACAGAGTTTCTCTATTTAACAGCCCTAGCTGTCCTGGAACTAGCTCTGTAGACCAGACAGGCCTCAGACTCACAGAGATTTGCCTGCCTCTGCCTCCACCACCTCCGGCAGGTGGAAAAGTTCTTAAGAGCAGATGTCAAGGGCAAGGGAATTCCCACTAAACAGACCCTATGGAATTCTTCCAAAAGCCAAGCCAAAGACGTAGACATCAAAGGTGAGGGGTGAGGAACCTGAAAGTGACAGAAAGCTATCTCTAGGGTGAGGGAGTTCTCCATGGATTAATCCAGGAGGGTGGCTAATGCCAGATTCAGTTGGGGGTTAAGGTCTAGGCCTAGTCAAATAAAGGGCTCAGAGGAATTTAACTAACAGTTGGTTAATGATGGATCTGTAGGACACTAAAACCACACTGAAGAGAGTTTGAAGAGATTTTAAAAAGTAACCCATGTACCCAAATTAGTGGACGAATAAGTAAATACATGGTAAAGAGACTGCTTGCAGATTCCGGTGAGTTCATGTCCTCATGGTATGTGATAAGTAATGCTTGACGTTACTGCTTCTTCTTTGAAGCTGTCTTTTTTGCTTGTTTTGTTTTTAGAGACAACGTTTCTCTATATAGCCTTGCTGTCCTGGAACTAGCTTTTCAAACCAGGCTGGCCTCGAACTCACAGAGATCCTACTGCCTCTGCCTCCCCAGTGCTGGAATTAAAAGTGTGCTCTGCTACCACCAGACAAAACTTTTTTTTAAAATTCCAGATAAAAAAAATTTCATTATTATTATTATTATTATTATTATTATTATTATTATTATTGAGACGGGGTCTCTCTACATAACCCTGGATATCCTGGAACTCACTATGCATATAGGGCTTGTCTTGAACTCATAGAGATCCTCCTGCCTCTGTATCCCCAGTGCTGGGATTAATGGTGTGCATCACTGTGACTGGTGACCATACCTGGCTGTAGGAGATTAAAAAAAAAAACTTAATTAAAAAAGTTATATGTTGGGGGGTGGAGAGATGGCTAAGATGTTAAGAGCACTGACTGCTCTTCCAGAGGTCCTGAGTTCAATTCCCAGCAACCACATGGTGGCTCACAACCATCTGTAACGATATCTGGTGCCCTCTTCTGTCCTGCAGTCATACATGCTGTATACATAATAAATAAATCTTTAAAAACAAACAAAACATTGTATGGGTATGTGTCTGGGTGTGGGTTTGTGGACAGAAGTGCTGGTGCCCTCAGAGACCAGAAGAGAGTGTTGGGGCTCCTGAGCTAGCTATGAGTGGTAGTGATCTGTCTGATGAGTGCATGGGGCCAACTCTGGTCTTCTGCAAGAGCACTTTGAACTCCCAAGTCACTCTTCCTGCTCCACGAAGACAGTCCTTTAACATTTTTGGAGACAGGGTGTCACTCTATAGCTCTGGTTGGTCTAGAACTTGATATGTTAGATCAGGCTGGCCTGCAACTCACAGAGAGCCATTTACCTCCACCTCCTAGGTGCTTGGATTAAGGTGTGCATCACCACATGTGGTGATCATCTTTGGAAATAAAAACTAATGTTTTGTATGTATGTAACATGTGTGGGCACGTGTGCTATGGCTCATGTCTGTGGAGGCCTGAGGACAACTTTGTGGAGTCCATTTTCCCCTGTTACTCTTATGTAGGTTCTAGGGATTAAACTGAGGCCTCCAGACTTTCCTCGATGAGCTACCTCACAGTCTACAATGAGGGTCTTGTACACCGAAACAAGTCTCCCCAAACATCCATGTTCTAACTACCGGAATCCGTGAAAACTGCTTTCAGTAGCAAACACTTCGCAGAGAATTGTTTGAAGCATTGAGATGGGTTACCCAAGTGGATTCTGTGTTTGGAAGAGACAAAGGAAAGCTTGCCCTAAAAGGAGGCCATGTGACCTTGGAGTACAAAACTGAAGAGACATGGTTGGAAGTCAGGGGATGCTGAAGATACAGAAGGCGAGGAGAAAATTCTCCCCTCGGGCTCTCACTTGACATGTGGCCCTGTCAGCACTTTGGTGCTGGCCTTCTGACCTCCAAAACTGTAAGGAGTGAATTTCTGCAGCTGTGAGCTGTCAAGTTTGTAGTGATTTGCCATAGAAAAGCAGTCAATAGTGCAGGTGGCTTGGAGTGAGGTTTGAGCTCACTCCTGCAGCTGATCATGGTTGCTATTGTATCAGGCACTACCCTACATTCTTTGTAAGCATGAAGTGTATTAACTCAGTTAATCATGGAAGGCCAACTAGGCAGTCAAAGGAGTCTGGAATCCAAAGAGGGTAGCCAGAAACATAAACCCGGGGCCATCAATGGGTGGCCTGATTAGATCACCCCCAAAGAGCATATCTAAAACAGAGGCTTGCCAGGGCCTGAGCCTGGAACACTCCATCCTTTGGTAACAGAAGGATCCAAAGGAGAAGAAAAGCCAGCGAGGAGGGGGGAGACCAGGAGTAGGTGAAGTCAGAGAGCGGAGCTGAGGAGAAAGTGAAAGGAACGCAGTAGCAGAGGAGGGAGAGTTAAAAGTCTCCTGCAGTCTAGGGCAGAGAGGAAGCAGGATGGGCACTTCATTTAGCAACGCAGAGGTGCAGGCCTGTAATCCTGCACTTCAGATGTAGAGGCAGGAGTTCAAAGTCACCTTGGCTACATAGGAAGTTGGAGAACAGCCTAGACAACATGAAACTTTGTCTCAAGCAAAACAAAAAATAAAAACAAAAAAAAATTGACCTTGGAAAGCCCCGTTGCGTTTGCTTGATGGAAATAACTCCATCAGAGCCATTTGTAGATAACGCGAAGTGAAAGTCTGCATAGAATCTGGGTCACTTCCTGAAGGAATGTTGATAGTAGCAGGTTATGGGCTGCAGCTTGGAGGGTGGTCTAGCGCTTCACAAAGGGCTCTAGTTGACTTCTGGCGACGGATACTGCAGCTCGCGTGTGTTTGGTGGCAATTAAGAGGCAGAGATGCTAGTAGAGAAAGGAGCATTTACAGTAGGATCCCCTGACAATCATACAGTACTAGGGCTAACTACAATTCCCGGCAGGCTGTGCGTGGGGCGCACGGAGCGCAGGCGCAGGCCCCTGGCCTCCCGCTGCAAGTCCGGGCTGCTGCGTCGGACGCCAAGGGGGACGGTTTCTTCTTAAAGGAGAAACAGCAGCGGCGCGCGCGCGGTGGGCCCCGGTCTTCCCGCGGCTCTCGGAGGGAGCACGCGGGACCGGGAGGCGCACGCGCAGTCTAGGCGAAGGCGGGTTGGGGTGCGCAGGTAAGACCCTGGCGTGGGCCAGCCTGGTGCCCAGGCAGTGCTGGGTGGGCCTCCCCTGCATTGAAAGCAGTGAAGAGGCCGAGGCGCGGCTGCACGCAGACCCCACCACCCATGGACAAGGAGGATAAGTTTCCCAGTGGAGGTCTCTTGCCCCTGCCTGTGACTTCCGTACCCGGAGTGCCCACCCTGGCTCTAAGAGTAGGTGGCTGGATCCGAGAGCCTCGAGTGCTTTGGAAGCTGTGTGGTCTGGTTCCCAGTCAGTGCATCTGGAGCTGAGGCTGTGTCTGCCCGGCATGCCCCGACGGCACTACGTCCTCCCACAGGCCCGGGCGCGCATGGCCTCTCCGGTGGCAGATGCATCCCGTCGGCGGCGGGAGAAGCGTAGGCAGCTGGACGCGCGCCGCAGCAAGTGCCGCATCCGCCTGGGCGGCCACATGGAGCAGTGGTGCCTCCTCAAGGAGCGGCTGGGCTTCTCCCTGCATTCACAGCTCGCCAAGTTCCTGTTGGACCGGTTAGGGGCCAGGAGGGACTGGGGTGGGCACCTAGGCAGAGGCCCCAACTTGTTCCTATAGCCTCCGACGTCTTTTTGGGCAGGGCAGGCTGCCCCTCCCCTCACAGCCCAGCGAATGGGAGGTCCGTAGGGTTAGCCCCTAAGTGTGTGAGTGCCCGAGTGAGGGTGGTTGGCTTCCTGGGTTCTGAGCTGACCTCAAGCTCTTCTTTGGCAGGTACACTTCTTCAGGATGTGTCCTCTGTGCAGGTAGGTAAAAGATGGGAACAGGTAGTGGCGGCTCCCAGAAACTTAGGCGCCAAGAGAAGGATCAGAGGCCTTTCATGTGTTTGGGAAGAGGACGAGCCTTAAATAGCCTGGCACAGCAGCCTTTGGGAAGGGAGCTTTGTCTCAGGACCTTGGGGCGTGTGTCTAGGCCAAACCAAAACAACAAGAGCAAAAACCAAACAATACCCAAACTCTCCAGGAACTGGAGAAATGCTTGAGTGGTTAAGAGCGGGTGCTGCTCTGGCAGAGGACCCAGGTATATTTCCAGCACTCATGGCAGGGGGCTGACAACTGCCTGTAACTACAGCTGCAGGGAGATCAAACACCTCTGGCTTCCAGGAACATCTGTATTCATGTGCAACCTCCCCCCCCACACACACATAAAGATAATTAAAAATAAGGTATTTTTAAAAAAGAACACTTTAAAAATGATAAGCAAGATTTGGAATGAGGTTATTTTTATGGGCTTTAGAGGATTAGGATGCTCTGAGTGGCTTTCTGAGAGAGAGGGGTTTCCAGCCTTGCATGACTGCATCATCTTACCTTCAGGTCCAGAGCCGCTGCCACACAAGGGTCTGCAGTACCTGGTGCTCCTGTCTCATAGACACAGCCGGGAGTGCAGCCTAGTGCCTGGGCTTCGGGGGCCTGGAGGTGGAGATGGGGAGCTTGTGTGGGAGTGCTCAGCAGGCCACACATTCTCCTGGGAACCTTCTTTGATTCCTACACCTTCAGAGGTGCCTAAGCAGCACCCCCTTACACACACAACTGAGAGAACCTGGTGCTCAGAGGCCAGGAGGAAGCAGGAGCCTGAAGGTGAGTAGAAAAAAAAAGGGTTGTGGAGAAAGAAAAGAGCTTTCCAGTGTTCTTTAGCTTAGAACTGGTTTATAAAGATGATTGTCTTATTTGTTAATTAATCTATTGGTTGACATAGGGTCTCATGTAGCCAAGTAGCCTTGAAGTCCTGGTCCTCTACCTCCCAAGTGCTGGAGTTACTAATAATGACCCTTTTATGCTAACAAGGAAGTCTGTCCTCACATGCATTGTTAGGTGTAGGAAGCAAAGCTGTAGTGTGATGGTATACTAACTTTGACAGAAACTAGGA
Source organism: Onychomys torridus (assembly GCF_903995425.1). Lineage (NCBI taxonomy): Eukaryota > Metazoa > Chordata > Mammalia > Rodentia > Cricetidae > Onychomys > Onychomys torridus. The sequence goes on from NC_050450.1 coordinate 46,373,675, forward strand.
ATAAGGTTTAAAAGAGAATGCATTTGTAGAAAGTACCACCTAGTAAACCAGGTTACCACTGGGAAGAAACTGTTCTCAATCTTTGAGCACAGGCCTCCTTCTCTTATGACCTGCGTCTGCTAACAGGTTTGGAATGTGAGCAGCATAAAAGAACTCAAGAAACCAGGCTGTCCAGGTGAGAATGGGAGGTGAGGGACGGGACAGACCTGCACTGGGGGGTGGGGTGGGGTGTGTGGCAGTTTCTCAGGATTGTCTTTCTTGAGCTTGCAGGGGAGTAGAATCCCCATTGGAGACCTTCCCACCCCCAGGAGAGGAACAGGATGTGGAAGAAGAGGATGAGGATGAGGATGAAGAGCTGCTCAGTGATGCCAGCCCATGGACCTACAGCTCCTCCCCAGATGAGCCAGTTGGGATTGAGGGAGGATGCTGAACAGATTGAGAAAGGGGGAGGCAGCTAGCACCTTTAATTCAGAGATGTGTCAGCTGGAGGGATGGACATGTAGGGTGGGCAGGGCAGATGTTGGGGAAAGTGAACTGTAGGCTTTGAATTGGGAAATGTGGAAGAGGGATGAAGTCAGGCTCTGAGGGATGCTGAGAGCGTGAGAGCCTGCTGTGGGAGTTGGGATTTTTTCCCATTTAGGGGTAGGACTTGGTTAGGACTGATTGCTCAGAGGGATAATGCCCTCTCCTCCTGCTTCTCTTTCCAGCAGTGAACCAGATGTCCCTAAGCCGCCTCCATCCCCTGTTACTCACACACCTAAGGAGGGAGAGATCCCGCCAGCACCTGCAACTTTCCCCACCCCTTGTGCTGTTCTTGCCTCTTTGGGTTCCACAGCTGTGCTGACATCAGATGCTGAGGTGCAGCTGGAACTCAGCAGAACCCCCCAGGCCTCTGTAGAGCTGCAAATGACCGAATCTCTGGACAGGTAACCTGATGGCTGAGACAGAGAGGGCAGGGATGTCCTGGAATGTGTCACTCTTGAGGCCCTTGGCTACTTCTTTGCTACCCACAGTCCTGGGAGTCAGGCCCAGTCTGCTCCAAACCCAACCTGGGATGAGGACACTGCTCAGATTGGGCTCAGGAGAATTAGGTAGGACTGGGGCCATGGGACTCTGGGGAGTCAGGAGTAAGGTAGAGTAGACAAGAGTTCTCCCATTCTCCCCACAGGAAAGCTGCCAAAAGAGAGCTGATGCCCTGTGACTTCCCTGGCTGTGGAAGGATCTTCTCCAACCGGCAGTATTTGAATGTGAGGGACACAAGTTGAGGCTTGTGTGACCACTGGGGTTGGGGATGGGGACAGGGGAAGGCACCCCTAGGCTGTGGTATAAATATAGCTTAGTTGTAATGCAATTGTTTAGCATGTGCAAGGCAGCATACACAGCTTTTGGTGTAGAGGGTAAGGCCAGTGCTCCAGTTGGTAAGAGCCTCTGGCCCCAAGTATAGGGAGGGCCAGAGAGATGGTGAGGTGTAGGTGGACAGGATGGATCTGAGAAGGACATCTGCAGGTTAGCCTTTTATGTAGGAGACTGCAGCAACTGCTGCCATTAACTATGGGAACACAGGATTAGAATGCAAGAGGCATCCAAGAATGCATGACCTAGGATGTGACTAGATCACATAAGAAGGACTTGCTCATTGGGAAGTTTAGTTCAAAGCACCATCTGCCAGATGGTAGTGTAACTCCATGGTAGAGTACCTGGCTGTCATATGCCAGGTCCTGGATCAGAAACCCAAACTGAAAAAAGAAAATAGAAAAACAAACAAGAAAACCCAAAAGAACCCTTTTCCCTCAATAGTGCTCTACTTTGAGAGCCTATGAGGCCTGTGTATTTCCAAAGCAGATTTAGGAGAAAACCTAACAATGGTAATGTATAAATAGCAGTAGCCAGGGACTGCAGCACATACTATTGTGGGTCATCATATTCACTTCAACTACATTTCTGTCCCTGACAGACAAGGTAGGATAAACCACAAGTGTCACTTGGAATGGCATTTTGTACAGGGACCTCTGTAGACATTGCAATGATGGTGTGTAAGGAAGTGAGTTGGTGGGCATCCAGAGGGGACAGGTGAGGGCAGTTAGTGGTCAGAGTGGGAGGTTAGTTGTGCTGCTGAGGGCATGGGGGTGGGACAGGATGGTGGCCCAGACAATGACAGAACTGTGGTGGGGAAACAAGGGTGGAAGAGGAGCCTGCCTGCTCACCCTGCTCAAGTCAGTCTCCCTGGGGAGGCAGCCGTGATCTTGCCTCTTCTCTCTCATCCGTCACCCATTCTTAGCACCACAAGAAGTACCAGCACATCCACCAGAAGTCATTCTGCTGCCCCGAGCCAGCTTGTGGGAAGTCCTTCAACTTTAAAAAGCATCTGAAGGAACATGTGAAGCTGCACAGTGGTGAGTGCTGGAAGCCCTCAGCTCCCCTGGGGAGGGAGGGCTGAATCCCTTAGTCCCTGTGTGCCTTATTAGCCCCTGCCTGCTTGAGATTGTTACTAGGTTCTGAGGAGCCTGACCCTCGTGAAATGGTTAGTCATGCAGGGCCATGAAGACATGGGAGAGAAGGGGAGGGTGGAGAGCAGGAAAGGCAGCTGCTTCTGTAGTCAAAGCCTTGCAGTTAGACGTGAGCGAACACAGAGCAGCACATGTGGGAAGAATCTATGTGTTCCAGGAATGGGGAGGAGGCATCCAAGGCCATAGTACGGATCATGTGGCTTCTACTTTGGGATGAGACCATTGTGAGGTCTTCCAAGGTAGTAAGATAGCTGACTGATGGCTGTAGCAGCTATGTGGAGGATCAGAGATTGTAGATGAGTAGAGGTGGGTATACACTGATGGTGATGGCCTGGGTTTGCCATCTAGCTGGTGAGCAGTGGCTGAGGCGCCTATGAGAGTGCAAAGGGGGTAAGAGAAGGATGGGTAAGCCACAGGTGGGACCGGCAGGGAGAGAGACAATACCAGCCTGGGCAGCTGCGTAAATGGTGATGAGCCCCTGAAAGCAAGGAAGGGGCTGGTGGGTAGGAATCTGAGTTAATACATGTTAATTAGATGTCAAGATGTGAGTATGGGATTTTTAACGTGAGCAGAAATCTGTCATGAGCATGGGTAGTGTGCCTGCAGAAAGGGAGGGAGGTACATGGTACACCTGCCTTCAGAGGGTAGGCCGAGGGCACAGCGGGACACACACACACACGGACGTACACACACACACACACACACACAGACACACACACACACACACATACACGGGACGCAAAGAAAGTGGCACTTGAGAAAGCAAGTGCAGAAACTGCTCCAGGAAGGAGGAAGAACAGGTTGACAAAAGCTGCAGGCCAAGGAAGGAGAGGGGACTAGATAATAGGACAGTGTGACAAGACTACTCTGGGGATGACAGAGTGGAGTGTGTTCAAGGCAAGCAGGGCTGAGGAAGTGGGAGATGCTGGAGTTCTGCTATGCAGATGAGCAGAGGAGTGAGGTCTCATACAGAAGGCTAAAAGCTTAAGGTGCAGAGTGGGAAAGGAAGGCTTACTGACTTTGATGAGAAGAGGTGAATTCTGAGAGACATGTGAAGGCATCTACATAGTTATATATATGGGCAGGGGGTACTAAATAACTGCTGGATTTGGGGGGCAAAGAATGGCACCAGGAGTGTTGGAGAGAGCAGATGATGCTCTTCAGGATTCTGGGCAGTGACCATGGCAGAGCCCATCAATGAGAGGAAAGACCATGGGGAAGGTTGAGTATTCATGCTCCATCTTACAGAGACCAGGGGTTAGGTTGGCCTGAGTTGGACTTTCACCAACCAAGTACTACTAAGGGACAGGACAGATTGGTAATGTGAAAGACAGCCATAAAGACAGCTATGAAAATGGGGCTGAGAGGGGAAGGGGCTGTGAAAAGGTAGTAGGGTCAATGAATGGTGGCCTGGAATCATCAGACTGCCACACTAGACAAGGCAGGAAGATCTGGTTGGAGCCAGGATGCTTGAAATGTTTGAGGTGGTATGGTGCATGGTGATGTCTGAGCAGAGTGGAGGATGAAGTGATGAGGAGACAGGGGTAAGATAGCAGATGGAGTAGAGGACTTGAAGCCAAAGCTTGTGGTGTGAGGATGGCCAGGTCTCCAGAGGGCTGAGACAGCCTGAAGGGCACCACAAGAAGCAAGGACAGTGTTTCTGCTGTAGGCATTTAGCTTTAGTGGCATAGGAGAGGCAGCTTGAGAGCTGTTGATCAGTAATGATGGTGACAGCAAGTGCTGTTGGAGTTAGTAGGTTCAGTAAAAGGAAGACTGGCTACTTGCCAGGTACTGGGAGTGGCAGGATTTCTGGTTTTAGGGGTATCCTTGAAGCTTGGACTGAAACCCCAACTTTGGACTCCAGGCTTGTATGTGGTTGCTACTTGGTACTTCCTATCCACACAAGGCTCCATCCAGCTCCCTATTCTTTACTCCTTCCACAAAGATGCAGCCCAAGGCCCCAGACAGGGGAGGTATGACTGTGTCTTTTTTTTTTTTTTTTTTTTTTGGTATGTGGAGCTGAGGATTGAACCCAGGGCCTTGCGCTTGCTAGGCAAGCGGTCTACCACTGAGCTAAATCCCCAAAATCTTGTCATTTCCTTTAGTTTTTTTTTTTTGTTTTTTTGTTCTTGTTTTTTTGGAGACAGGGTTTCCTTGTGTAGCCTTGCGCCTTTCCTGGAACTCACTTGGTAGTCCAGGCTGGCCTCGAACTCACAGAGATCCGCCTGGCTCTGCCTCCCCAGTGCTGGGATTAAAGGTGTGCACCACCACCACCCAGCTGCCTGTGTCCTAGGAGACAGTTGGAGCTAGGGACTTAAGGAGACGTGAGTGTAATTTTAGATGCCTATCTCACTTAGTTTTCAGGACCAGTCAGGTACAGAATGTCCAGATGCTTACGAGGACCCAAAACTCCTGAGCCCCAGTACTCACCTTCTGTTGGGGATGGTGGGCTAAAGCCTGAAGATGACTGAATGTTCCTTGTGTGCCTACAGATACCCGGGACTACATCTGTGAATTCTGTGCTCGCTCTTTCCGCACTAGCAGCAACCTTGTCATCCACAGACGAATCCACACAGGAGAGAAGCCCCTACAGTGAGTGCCAGGGGCCAGGGAGGGAGCTGGTATCTGGCAGCCAGGAAGTGGGCAGCAGAACCTCCAGGGAGGTGAAGGTGGACCAAGGCTTCTTCCTGTTTCTGGCTGCAGGTGTGAGATATGTGGGTTCACTTGCCGTCAGAAGGCCTCTCTAAACTGGCACCGACGCAAGCATGCAGAGACGGCAGCTGCCCTGCGCTTTCCCTGTGAATTTTGTGGCAAACGCTTTGAGAAGCCAGACAGTGTGGCAGCTCACTGCAGCAAAAGCCACCCAACTCTGCTCCCTGCACACGAGTCACCTGGCTTTTTTGAGTCTAGTCCCAGCGTCTCTGCCACTGAACCCTTGCAATCTCCTGAGGGGGCTGGCCTATTTTCCTCTTCTGACTCTAATCTTGCCCCCTCAACAGCCAGTTCTTCACAACCTGGCGTGGTAGACCCTAGGGATGCAGAGAGAAGTCAGACGGTGGTCCCCAGGAACTAGGTATTAGGAGTGAAGTTAAAGGTATGGCACAACTGGGCTCCAGATACCTTGTTTTAGCCTTCCTCAAGGACACAATAAATGGTATTTTATACAAGTGTAGGCAGAACATATGCTTTGGTGCTACAGACTTAACAATCTGGGAATCTTTTGACAACAGGATGTTAGCTATGCCAGAATGTAGTATAAGACAACCTTGCTCACAAGCTCAACTTCTTTCTAGACCTTTCCTGTAGAGTATAACATCTGCCTTGGTCTAGGAGCAGGCTGGTCCAGGAGGCAGACAGATGACCTTCTCTTGTCTAGCATTTGCCTGTGGTGGGCCATGCAGTCTGGCCTTCTGGTGTAGAACCAAGCCCTGCAGCAAAACGGCTGAACTAGTTAATAGTGGATGGGTTTTTGACAGGTAACTGGACTGTAGATCATGACTTGTCAAGGAGTTAGTCCTTTGATAAGTTCATAGCTGAAGGCCTATTAGGTAGTGAGGCCACAGTCCTGGGGAAATGCCTTGAAGGGTAATCTTGTTCCTGTATACTTCCCATATTTCCTTGCCCTGAAGTGGGTGGCCTCCCATGCCTTTTGGCTTTGCTTCAAGCTCACAGAAGTGGAACCAGCTGACAACGGAATGACACTACTGAAACCACGAGCCAAAATAAATCTTTAAGTTGATTTTCTCAGGCATTTGTCACAGCAATGAAGAAACCACCACCAAAAGGGATGAGAACTTGGAACTCATTTTGACATAGGGGTTCTTGGTGTCACAAACCGAAACAAATAGCAATTTTACCAGCTATAAGCAGTCATTGACCAACTCCAGGCTTTACATCCTGCCCTTGTTCAGGACTCCTAGGAATGTTTCCTCATGCCTTGAAGCTTCATCTGGAAAGAACATTCTGTTTCACATGGTGTCACTGGGCTTTATGGACTTTACAGTCTTGGGCTGTATCCTAAGGCAAACATTTCTTACCTGGCTAGAGAAAATTGTCCTAAGAGCCATTTGTCAGGGGAGGGGAGGATTAGTTCTTTGTGTGTGCACATGTGCCATGGATGGTACATGTGTGGGTTCAAGGGATCAAATTCAGGTTGTTAGCTGGTGCCTTTACCTGCTGAACCATTTTGCTGGCCCTAAGAGGCATCTTGTAAAAGGGCATATGTGGATGGCCAGGCTGATGACTGCCTACTTTTGTGTTTTCCCTCTTCTTGCTGGGGGTAATTTGCTACAGATCTTGGTCCTTTAGTGAAGGGAGCCATTCCACCCTTCCATATGGCCTATGTTTCACCTCTGCAACTACGTCTCAAGCAAGAGAAAGCAGTAGAGATTAATAGGCAGATAAGAAACAAGAGACCTAATTGACCAAATACATTGCCTGAAGAGCCAAGAAAGAAGAGCTCAGGCCCAACACCAACAAAGGAGAGCAGAGTGGGAGCAATAGAACACAAACACCTGGTCTGTCTTGCATAGGGCTGTGGTACTGGTACCTTGACTCCTGGGACTTTGAGCTAGGGAATACAAGGATGGATGATGGAAGAGCTGTTAGGGATCTTGGTTTAGACAAGGCAACCTAGGTGAGTACCTAGCAACAATGCAACAGTAGTAGGTCTGGTTTCCAAACCATCTGAACTGCCCTTTTCCTCCAGCCACCTTATGGGGCCCTCTTAGCAAGTTTCCTGAAATGGAGACACTAAGAGCCCTGATCTCTCCTGTTGGGTTGGCCCTGTGAGGGCAAGGGGAGGACCTACTGTCACCTCAGTGACTACAGCAGTGGTGGTAGTGGCTGCTATTGCAGCTGCTCTAGCACGTCTATGGGAACGCTGGTGCTGTGACAGAGATCGGCCATGGCTAAAGAATTTGCCACACTCCGTGCACTCTGCTGTCCTCTCACCTAGGTGTGTTTTTCTGTGCAGTGCAAGCTTGGAAGCAACACTGAAGGACTTGCCACACTCTGGGCACTTATGTGGTTTATGGCCGGCATGATTGCGTAAATGCACATTGAGGTTGGAGATGCAGGTGAATCGCTTGCCACACAGCTCACAGTGATAAGGCTTTTCCCCAGTGTGTGTGCGCAGGTGTTTGGTGAGGTCTGAGCGGTCTGTGAAGCCCCGGCCGCACTCTGGGCATGGGAAAGGCCTCTCCCCCGTGTGGCTGCGCTGGTGCACCACAAGGTCATATCGCTGTCCAAAGCCCTTGCCGCAAGTAGGGCACACGTGGGGCCGTTCACCCTGGTGGCTGCGCTGATGGCGCAGCAGTGTGGAGCTCTCGCTAAAGCAGCGACCGCAGTCGCTACATGCATATGGCTTTTCTCCAGTGTGCGTTCGCTGGTGCCGTACCAGCGTGGCACTCTCCAGGAAGCCCTTGCCACACTCAGGGCACTTGTAGGGCTTCTCCCCGGAGTGCCTCTGGAGGTGTCGTGTGAGCGTGGAACTCTTGCTGAAACTCTTACCACACACACCACATTGGTGGGCCTCGGCGCCAGGGTCGCTGAGGCTGAGGACGACGTGGATGCGGGAATGGTTCCGCAGCCCAGCACTGCTATGGAAGGCCCGTGGGCACTGTGTACAGTGGTGCAGCGGGCTGGGGGAAGGAGCAGTGGCAGTGGTGGTCTCTGGGGGGTGCACCCGTGCCAGATGAAAAGGAAGAGCACTCTGCCGAAAGGAGCGGGCACACAGAGGGCAGCGGTGGGGCTTCTCAGGTGGGTGCTGACGGACCCGATGCAGCAGTAGTGCAGGGATGTGAGGGAAGCGACGGCCACAGAGGCGGCAAGGGCGGGTGTGGCTACTACGCCTTCGGTGTGTCCCCAAGTGTAGGTCCAGCAGGCTGTTGTGACTGAAGCTCTGGCCACACTCACTGCAGACGTAGAGGGTCTGGCCAGCATGGGTCCGCCTGTGTGCACGCAAGTCTGAGGCTCGAGCACAGCGTTCACCACACTCTAGACAGCGGAAACGTTTGTCACCACCATGGGCACGTTCGTGGCGCAGCAGCACTGCACTGTACCGAAAGCTTTTGCCACACTCACTGCAGGAATAAGGCCTTCCCCCCACCGCCGCCACGCCAGGCGCTGTGAACATGATGTCCACCTTTCCCAGTCAGTAATTTCTAGTTTTAAGGTCTGGAAAGTACCAGAGGGGAAAAGGCTGTGGCCTTGAAAACTGGTCTGCAGATTCTTGGGTTTCTTCTTTCAAGAGCAGATGTCCCTGCTGTTCCAACGGCAGGCAGCAGCTGGACTCATCATTGTGATCCCTGCAGGGAGGTCACCCTGAGTTCAGCACTGGCTGCAACAACTCTGGCTGGGGACACAAAAAAGCACCTTGAACTCTCTAGGCTTGTAACATATTAACTAGTCTAGTTCTCAAGGGAGAAAAGCCATGAGACCCAGAAATTCAGAAGGGTTTCTCTGTAATGCTTGGAAAGGCAAGAGGGGCAGATCACAGCTGTCCAGAAAACAAGCAGTTAGAATTCCAAGGAGTGTGTGGAGTTCCTTGCCAGAACTAGGAACACTCAACATTGTTGGAGAGAGAAAGTGTCCAACCTGTTTTCTGGTGATTTAAGCTCCTAGGGAGTTCTCATTGCCTGGCATCCCTCCTTGGTCACTTCCTAATGCATCCCAGGTGTGGGGGTGGCTAGCCCCTATCTACCAGAAAATAGGTTTGGACAGTTGCCAATTCAATGGGTGACACAGCCATAGTGACCTAAGGATCATACCTCACTTGAGGGAGTAGTCACTAGTAAAGTCAACCAGGTGAGCGGTCAGCCAGCCTGTTTTTATAGGAATGGAGCACCACACAACTCTAGTTAAGAGCGCTCTTTGATCACTGAAGAAAAGCAAACAAAATGGCCAACAGTCATTTTCTTGTGGGAAACGGAAATCTATCCTTAACGCCCAGAAGGGCTGGCTTGAAAGAAACCCTGACTGGGCCTCTACATCTGTATGTAAGTGGAGTCAAGCAGATGATGCTTGGCCAACAGCACACCTGGGAGAACTCAGTATCTGCAGGTTCTCCATGATGGGTGGAAGTATCACCAGGGATGTTCTTTTTGTTCTTGTGTCTTTTTTCTGAAGGAAGGACTTTTTTTTTTTCTTTTTTTATGACTTTTGAGGCATGGTCTGTCTGTGTACTTCTGGCTGTCCTGATATGTAGACCAGGCTGTCCTCAAACTTACAGAGATGACTGAACCTGCCTCTGCCTCCAGAGTGATGGGATTTCAGGGATGCACCACAACGCCCAGAGAACCACCTGCCTCTGCTTTCCCAGTGCTGGGATTAAAAGGGTGTATCACCATACCCAGGAGGAGGAAGGTATTTCTTAGTTATTTTTAAAACATCAAAATAGGTTGGAGAGATGGCTCAGCAGTTAATAGCACTGGCTACCCTTCCAGAGGTCCTAGGTTTAATTCCCAGCACCAACATGGTGACTCACAACTATCTGTAGTGAGATCTGGTGCCCTCTTCTGGTGTGCAGGCATACATGCAGGCAGAGCACTGTACACATAATAGATACATAAATCTTAAAAACCAAAACCAAAGACTAGCGCCACAAGCATCATTTGCTACTCATCTTACCTGAGATACCACTTCACTTCATGTAGGTTCCCCGTTCTAGTCTAGACCCCAGACACCTCAAAGATGGTTTTTAAACCCTGAAAAGCACTTTTGCAGCCACAGAGCAGACTTCAGAGTAGTTAACTCTGAATCCTCCAGGGGTCTTGCTTCTATTTTAAACTTAAATATTTATCTCATTTTTATGTGTATGCATGTGTCTATGTAAGGATATATGCACGAGAGTGCAGGTACCCACAGAGACTAGAAGAGGGTATCAGATCTTCTGGAACTGGAGTGACAGGTAGTTCTGAGACATTTGAAGTGGGTGCTGGAAACAACTTGGATCTCATGAAAGAGCAGTATGTACTCTTAACTGCTGAGCCACCTCTTGATTTTATTTTTGAGCTAGGGTCTCATTATGTTACCTTGGCTGGCCTGCCTCCACCTCCCAAGTGCTGGTCATTTAAAGGAATATTTGGCTTCATGAAACTAAAATCCAGTGCCTGGTTTCAAATGTCCAAGAGTAGTACTCTGACTCTGAGAGGCTGGTATCTCTCAGTCCATGCTTCTGGGAGCTCATCCTCTCCTAGGCCAGTGCTTCCCAGGGAACATGTCCAAGGAAAGAAACCTAAATGCACAACACATACATGCATACAAAAGGCAGATGAAGAAAAAACCCAACATTCCATCTCTTCAGTGTAACAGACACGAGTGGAGGTTGTAAGCTTGCTGCCTGGCCCTTTCACATCTCTTCCTTACCTCATCCCATTACATGAGCCAAAGTTCCTGGGGTAGAAACCTGTAAAAAAAATCATAATGCTTAGAACACTTAGAAATCATCTAAATATCACTGATCTGAGAGTGAGTCTTTTTTAAAATTTATTTTTAGCTTCTTTATCGCACCATGCACCCCAATTCTGCTCACCTCCTAGTTCCTCCACATCTTCTTACACCTGCTGCACCCCCCCACAAAAGAAAAAACAAAGTAAGCGTAAACAACAGCAGAAATGAAACAGAAGAACTTCTTTCTTTTCCTTTTTCCTGCCTCTCCAATCTCTCTTCGTCCATCCTGGTGGCACTGGGGGCTTCGACGTGCCGTAGTATACCCCTGTCCCATCAGCTTTACTAGCAATGTTCTTGGAGACCCTGTGGCTGTCATCCCACAGGGTCAGTCCTTCCACAAGCTCCAGCAGGTCCTAAATGGGGTAGATGCTAGGGTAGGCCAACCCAAAGCCCAGCTGTGGGCCTGGGTGGTAACTGAGCTAGTCAGTCTGGGTCACTGGGGCCACCTGTCTTGGGTGAGGGGTGTGGGCCATCTCTCCCAAGTGCTCTCTTGTAGTGTCCAGCGAGGGGCAAGGCTAACTTTTCCATGGCCACTGAAGGGTGGGGCTGGCTCAGCATGGCCCTCTGATTTCATCTCAAACAGTCCCTAAGCCCTCCTGAGGCGACACAGGCCACAGATATCAACATCCTGGCTCTGGGTGGAAGGAATGGCCACTCAGGTGGCCGCCAGACACCACCAAGGCCTCAGGTTGTGGCCTCATCCCTGGGCCTCTATGTGACCTTTGGTGGCATTACAGGACCTGGACTTCAGGATAGACCACAGCCGAGGTAGGACCACAGATCCTAACATGGTCTTTGGCAGCAGCTGGGTCTGGATGTTACCACTGCCCCAGAGGCAGTATGGCCCATAGACACCAACAAGGCCCTTGATCTCAGGTGTCTGCATGGCCTTTGATGGGGAGCATCGGACATCAGCACAGACCCTGGTTGCAGTAGGGACATAGACCCAGACATGGCCCTCAGCAGTAGCCTGGAACCAGATGACACTATGGCCCTGGGGGACAACACAGGCCACCTATATCTGTATGGCCCCTGCTGTGACGTGGTCCCCAACTCCAATGAAGCCAAAGGCACTGTGTAGGCCCAAGTGGCAACCTAGGTCACAGACTTCAACAGACCCCAGCTGTAGCTGGGCCATGGACCTAGACATGGCTCCAGGAAGCAGCTAGGCCTGGTTGACATCCTAGCTCCAAGTGGTAGCCCCAGCCACTCAGATCAGGATGGCTCTGGCAGCAGCATGGCCCCTGTATACCATAGGTGGGAACATGGGCCATGGACATCCCTACAGACCTCGGCTGTGGTAGGAACATGGATCCAGACATGGTCCTTGGCAGCACCTGAAGTCTAGTTGTCACCATGACCCTAGGTGGTGGTAAAGGCCACCCAGATTGGCACGGTCCCAGTGACAACGTGGCCTATGGACCTAAACACTGCTCCAGGTGGCCCAGCCCACTGGAATCAACATGTTACTCAATGGCAACAGGGCTATGGACATCAACACTGACCCTGGCTTCTGTAAGACTGGGGACCCAGACACGACCATTGGCAGCAGCCCGGCCTGGACATCACCATGGCCCTGGGTGCTGAGCAGATGTGCCCCCTCAGATTACTCCTCACTGTCTTCACCATGGCCCCAGGTAGCAAGCAGGCCTCAAACATCTGCCCACTCTTCACCATCGTTATTTCTTCCTTTCTGCATCTTTCCACAGTGTATGAACCATTCTGCTTCCCTATCTCCATCATTTCTCAACCACTTATTTCTTTATCATAATGAAGCCCACCTGCCCAGCACTGCAAGGCAGGCCTTGAGGACCCTGGCTGGCTAGTCCAAGACTGAGTGAAACTATATCAGGTGGGGGTGGCTGTCTTCCTGCCAGCTGAGGTGAGTCTTGAAGTGTTATATAACAAATATGTTTTGCTTTGTAAAAATGGTAAAAGGGTAATTACATAGGATGAGCAACAAGTCCTATCTGCTGAATACTATTTTAGTATCTTTCAAGCATACCTTATAACTGCAAGTGAGGAGTATGAAAATTAATCACAATTTAGTACATTTATTAACAGTCCACTGTACAAATCCAGTCAGAATGGAGAGTTTCCCTAGGTTTGTTCTGCCATACCAATATACTTTGGGGGTAGGCTGAGAGATCCAAGTTAGGAGTCATAGATGATATCTATCTCGAAGCCAGAGTTTAAGTATACGAATGAAGCTCAGGGTAACTGCTCAGAGCTGTGCTTTCTAAGAGCTGCATGTAGCTACAAGGCATTTGAAAGTGTTATGATGCTCAAATGCACTTATTAAAAGTTTTAGCATGAAAGTGATATGGAAAATCTCATCAACAAGGTTTAGGGATAGAGATCTAACTAGGTTGTTATATCGTATGCATAAGGCCCTGGTATGCAATCCCTAGCATTTCATACACACACAAAAAAACTTTAACAACTGTCTACAACAGTCTCCATAGGCCCCGTACTCCACAGGTGCCTGGGCTCCAAATGCTGCTGGAGTTAGCAGCCCACTACCAGCTGGCTCTGGCTTCAGGCAGCTCTGTGCTCTCATTCCCTGCCCGTCACATGTACTGCTTCCACAAGTTCCCCTGTGTTCGCCTTTGAGATGCTGGCTCCTTGACTCCTTTCCCCATGGGTTGAGGGCTTCTCCTGGACCCCCTCCTCAGGTGACTACTGTCACACTAGGTCAGCTGCCTGGACACCAGCTCTGGCTTCTATTGTTGCAATTACCACATACTCTCAGCTCACAACTATGTGGAAGCAGCTGCAGCTGCACTCAGCCAAGTTATGGACTGCCTGTGTTCAGGTATGCTACACAGCTTGAGCCAGCCTCACACTTCACTGTCACCGTCCGCAGAACTGGGGAGACACCTGGGAATTCTTAAAGGGTGGAAATGGTTATAAAAAAAATTTAAAAAGGAGAGAAGAGGTATTTTCCCCCAAAGATAAAAATGGGAAACATTATGATGCATGGAGTTAGGTCTCTGTATAGTTCCACAATGAATGGTCTGAAAATTGAACAATTAAATGAAGGAATAATTAATTAACTTAGCTGGGATTGACATAATGTCAATTATCACTTTAGCGATTCTTATTTTATTCCTAAAAAGTTGTTTGATATCAGTGCCAAATACAAAAAATTTACCGATAAGATAAAGTCTCTATAAAGACAGACTAATGGAATTAAGAAAAATATTCACACAGCGACAGAGGAGTTTAAAGCAGAAGTTACGATACTCTGGCATCATGAAACAGAAGAGGAGCGGACCAAGGTTATTAGAAAATAACCTTAATTTATCCAGTTATCATTCAAGAATGAACACCAAATGATAGGCACCCCCAAGGCTATTCAGAAGTTAACTGGGAACCTATAGCAATGTTAGATTGAAGAGATTTAAGGAAGCAATAGTTTCATGGTACGCATTCACCTTTTGTGTAGCAGATGTTAAATTCATGGTCCACTTGGAACAGAATTATTCCTTAAGACTGGAAGGATTTAGCTACAGCAATATTGGAATCTGGTCTTCAGTTACAGTGGACTACATGGTGGAGAGATGAAGCTAGGGCCATCAAATAGCAAGGAAGGGTTAAAGGTTATGAGATTTCCTAAGATCAAATCCTTGGGGAGGGCCATTATGCTGATGTGTAAAGACAGGTTACATTTATCCCTGTGCTGTACAGCAGCTTTGAATGCTTAGGATAAGAGTGAACAATCAGGAAAGAGAATTGAGCCATTTACTAAAATTATACAAGGCCCCAAAGAAGCCTTCACCAGTTTTGTTTTTTTTAAATAAAGATTGACTTCAGCTGTAAATAGAATGTCATCAGATCCAGAAGTTAGAAGAATATTAATTGAACAGTTCTTTTGAAATTGCTAATTCAGAATGTAAAAGGGTGATCAGGCCTTAAAAGGCAAGATTAGTATCCACAGATGAATGGATTAGAAAATACAGCTGATTATCACTGAATACAGTGATATCTTATGCTTATGATGATACTTGGATATAGGAGAAGTGACTTCTAAAAACTTTAAGGAAAATCAAAAGGTTAAATGTTTTAATTGTGGTAAACCAGGTCATCCGAAAAGGGATTGCAGGCAAGAAGTTCCTAGGAACAATGTTTTTTTCTATAGAGATTCTCAACAGAAGGCTCTAGCCTTCTAGAATATGCAGAAGGTGTGGCAAAGGCTGACACTGGACCAATAAATGCAGATCAACACAGGACAGGCAAGATAAAACCCTTTGCCATTAGGGGCCTCTTGAAGTCCCCTGTATCAAATGTGGTTCAGTCATTCCCTGTCATTCCTCCAGAGAGCAACTAGAAGACTTAATGCCTGTTATGAAAAACTATACTGCTCTGAATGATAGAACAGCTTTAGAAGATAAAACAAAATTTTCAGGAGAAACCATAAAGCAAATATTTTGGCAAACTTCTATAAATGAGCAAAGACCAATGTTAAAAACATGAATAAATGGCATTGTAATTGAAAGTTTGGCAGACACAGGGACAAATGTAACAACAATTGCACCAAGATCTTGGCATCCAAATAGGCCACTTCAGGAGGTAAATGTTCAGCTTTTAGGAACTGGAACTCTATCTCAAGTAAAACAAAGCACAAGATGGGTTGAATGTATAGGGCTGGAAAGACAAGGAAAGTTAAAGCCATATGTGGCTAACACAGCAAAGAATTTATGGGACATGACTGTTACAGCAATGGAATACCCAGATTAACATTCCTCCAGTCTCAGAAACAAACCATAAACTAACCTGTTTCTGGGGAAAATATTAAAAGGCATTATAAAGAATAGTCACTGACCATTCAGATTGTACATAAATAAGGCACAATGGCTGCTGATCTTTCAAAGGTATCAAAAGCCCTACCTTTAAAATGGGTAACTGATAATAAACCTGTCTGGGTGGAACAATGGCCTTTTACATCAGAATTACAGGCCTTAGAAGTTGGTAAAGGAACAGCTAAATGCTCAACATATTGAAGAATCCACCAGTCTTTGTAATTCTCCTATATTTGTTATTAAAACGAAATCTGCAAAATGGAGAATGGTAACAGATCCAAGAGCTATGAATAAGGTGATTTAGCCAATGGGCTCTTTACAGCCTGGAATTCCCCTCTTTTTCTATTTCCTAAAGGACAGTCTATTATAGTTAGTAATTTAAAAGGTTGCTTTATTTGAGTTGAAGAGCTCAGGGGTTAAGAGCACAGGCTGCTCTTCAGAGGTCCCGAGTTCCAATTCCCAGCACCCACATGGTGACTCACAACCATCTATAATGAGACCTGGTAACCTCTTCTGGCCTGCAGGCATACATGCAGACAGAACACTATATAAATAATAAATAAATAAATCTTTAAAAAAAAATTGGGCTGGAGAGAGGGCTCAGAGGTTAAAAAGTACCGACTGCTCTTCCGGAGGTCCTGAGTTCAATTCCCAGCAGCCACATGGTGGCTCACAACCATCTGTAATGAGATCTGGTGCCCTCTTCTATATACATAATAAATAAATAAATCTTAAAAAACAAAAAACAAACAATCCAAAAAAAAGAGACATCTGTTTCATCATAAGATGTCTTTAAGATTAAAAAAAAAAAAAAGATTGCTTTTTTTTTTTTTTTACTATATCTTTGCAAGATCAGGACAGAAACATTTGCCTTCACAGTACCTACTTACAATAATTCCCAGCCTGCTAAAAGATATCTGTGGAAAATTCTCCCACAAGGAATGTTAAATAGTCCTACCTTGTGTCAATATTTTGCACAACAGCCACTAGAAATGGCTGTTTCTTCAACCTATAATTTACCATTATATGGGTGATATCTTACTAGCTGATTCAGATGCAGATACCTTAGATGAAATGAAGAAGTAAAGACAATTTTGCCTTGTTGCTCCTGAAACAGTACAAAGAGGAGATTCTATTAGTTACCTAGGATATAAGATAAGTTTATAAAAAACCCAACCACAGAAAGCACAAATCAGGAGAAATCAATTATGAGCTCTTAATGATCTTCAAAAATTGCTGGGCGATATTAACTGGCCATGGCCCACAATTGGATTGACAACTCAAGAACTAAGTAATTTATTCCAAACCTTACAAGGTAATAATGACTTAAATAGTCCAAGAAGATTATCAGCTGAGGCTGAGAGAGAACTGGCTTTGGTAGCAAAGAAATTACAGGATGCACATGTGGATCATCTGGATCCACTCCTTGACTGTATTCTGGTTATTTTACCTTCTATGCATTCCCCTCCTGGAATTCAAATGCAGAGAGAAGAGAGTATCTTAGAAAAGATATTTTTACCACACAGAGTAAAAAATTAAAGACCCGTGAAGTAAAGGTTTCTGAGTTGATTCTGAAACGAAAACTAAGAGTTCATCAATTAGCAGGAATTTTACTAATGCTGAAATTTCCTCATTATGGAATGAAACCGAACACTGGCAAAGAGCTTGCAGTAATTTTTTTTGGGGGGAGAAATTAACAAATATCCCAAAAGCAAGAGACTTCAGTTTACAAAAAGAACTGCCAGTGGCCATGAGGAGCAGCAGGTAGCAACTGAAGTTCAAGGTGTCAGCCCACTAGGAGGCTGTGGTGTTATTTTGTGAATGTTCTAACAAATAAAGCTTACCTGAAGATCAGAGGGCAAGGCCAGCCACTAGCTAGCCATAGAGGCCAGGCAATGGTGGCACATATCTTTAATCCTAGCACTTAGGAGGCACACACACCTTTAATCCTAGCACTAGAGAGGCTGAGACAGGAAGTGATATGGCTAGGTGGAGAAATGTAAATTTCTAGTCCTTGAAAGTTATTATTATAAACTATTTAGGATAATAAAGAAATGCAGTTCAGTAGTTAAGACTAGATAGTTATAGTTTTTCTTATTACCAAATTCAGAAAAGAAACTGACAAAAGAGGTGTAAAGTGTATAAAGTTGAGACATAAAAAGATAGTTTTGGTTTGGTAATACAAGTTAGGATAGAAAGCAAATTAGGTACAACACTTTGGACTCACCAAAATAGAATAATGGAGCATATTCTCTGAATTTGTCAAATTCAAATGGACTAGACATTTTTAATGTAATTCTAACCTGTATATATTTGTATATAGTTATTGTACTTATTATATATAGTTTTACTATGTTAATTTAGTTTTTTTTAGACAAAAAAAGGAGAAAAATTCTGTGATATTCTAATAGTGTTCTGACAAAGTTGCTTGGAGTCTGAGGGCAGAGATAGCCACTAAATGACCAAAATTAACCACAGAGGTTTTGGAGGACTGTAGACAGAAAGTACTAGTAGTAAGGCAGGGCAGAGAGGGATCTTAGCCGTTTTGGAGGAAGGACCAGAGCAGGTAGGAGAGGCCTGGTGGCTTCTCTGATCCTTCAGATTCTTACCCTGATATCTGATTCCTGAATTTTTATTGATAATAATTAGGAATAACACTTCACCCAAGATTCAGCTACATTAATCTCAGGGCCCTGGCCCAGGAAATGGAACTCAAATTACGGCACAGCAACTAGGGGCAGTAATGTGGACTGTGGCTCTCTCCAGGGAAAGTGACTCTTCTGCTGGGTTCTTCCTACCCTAGGAAGCTGAGAGACACTGCTCTGTGACCTTGACCCCTGAAATCAGGCAGAGGCCAGTTCCCCATTCCTCATGGACAATACGGTGAGTAGAAAGGTTTACGGCAGAGTGACATAGTCAAGGAGCTGGCAAAACAGGAGTGACACATGCTTCTGCCTCAAGAACCAAGTCTGATCATGATCCAAGCACAAACCCATTGTTAGATCTGGGAAGGATAGAGATTAGTATGTAGGTAGGGAAAAAATATAGACAGCAAGAGCTTATCCTCTGTTTCTCTAACAAATGGGCAAAACTGAAGGCTAGAAACAAGAGAGAAGAGACTAGTAGTTCTCTTGTACCTTCTCGGGGACTATCAATGAATTGGACATAAATAACATGTAAAAAAAAAAAGATGTGTAATCATGTGTCAATTAACAGTGGGATGAGTCCAGAATATGAGGCCTTGTTACTGTGAATATCACTCAAATGACTTACACAAATCCAATTATGACATTAAAAGGTGATCAAATCTTAAGGGATCACCAACATACAGACTAAAATGTGTTTTGTGGCAAGTAGCTGTATTAGTCTAGTATCCAGGTCTTCCAAATCTGTTCTCTATGGTCCTGCCACTTTCCACTGGATAACTGAGTTGGGATTGAAACCTATGAAGTTCCCTGGAAAAGCCACACATATGCAAAGTGAGTAGAACTTGCATGAATATGACGACTTGGAATGCAGCAGATGGAGAGCCCAAATCATCTTGTGTCATCTTTGGTCTTGTAACAGCTATTTGTCACCCACCTCTGCATCTGACCTAAGATCCTTTAGAATCTATCAATTTAGGAGACTATTATCTTCTGCTAACTTAGAAGCTAAGTATGTCACCAGATAGTATCTAAAACCTATAGCATGGGTAAGATGGCTCAGTGATTTTAAGAGAGCCTGCTCTTCTTTACAAAAGAGCAAACTTTGGTTGGTTCTGAGTACCCACATAGGGTAGATCACATGCCTTTAACTGTAGCTCCAGGGGACTTGATGCTTTCTTCTGACTTCCAGGAGAGAGTTCATGCATATATATATCCAAACACATAAATAAGAATACATCTTAAAACGAGTCTTCTCATCCCCTCTGCTTACAGGTTTTTCTCATCTGCTACCTTTACATTAGGTCAGACTGGTTTTGGAGACAAGGTCTCACGTGGCTGAAAGCTGTCCTCAATTTGTTACCTGGATCACGGTGGCTAGTAACATGATACAGGAACTTGTTTCTTATGGTTTTAGTTTTTTAACAAACAAAAAAACCAACTGTTACTCTGAGGCTGAAAGACTGGTAGGGATGATAATTTATCTTGGCTCCCCCCCCCCTCCACTTGAAATTCGCTCTGTAGACTAGGCTGACCTCTGACTCAGAGATCCAGAGTACTGGGATTAAAGGCATGCACCACCATTGCCCCGACATCTCCAATCATCCTTAATAGTCATTTATCTCTCACCTCTGTATCTAACAGCCTTTGAAAGACATTAACTATACCATTAGCTTCCACTAACCTGAAAGCTAAGACTATAATCACATAGCATCTAAAACTTACAGCAGGTATCTCCCCAATTCTGCTGTAGCCTGCCTACATCTCAGGTTACCTTTTGGGGAGTTTCGTTTTATGTTGACAAACCTGCTTGGAGGGAGCAGAAAGGCAAGCATCCAAATGCTGCTTCTCCCATGACTAATTATGCGACCTTGAGGACAGGGCTTGGGTTACCTGTACCTACAGCCTGGGATAACTCAATTCAGGAAACCATGATCGTTTTCTACGAAAAGAGAAAGGTCAAAGCAGTCATTAACCTGAGAACTCAAGTCGTGCGGCACTCGCGACTTAACTCTTCAGGGCTGTCCTTATTTAGGCCGACCCTGACTCGGGGGCCTACCGGCCGACTGCTATCCTATCCCATTGCTGCCTTTGTGGCGTTCCCGTTCGGCCCCCAGAACCCTTTCCCACCGCGGAGGCGCACGCGGCCCTTCCTTAGCCACAGGCGTGCGCCCGTGACCCCCGAGTGACGCGAAACTGCGGGGCGCGGAGGCACTATGGCAACACGGCGCGCAGCACCCGCTTCCTCTGGGGCTCCCGAGGCCGTCCCTGCAGGCCCGAGGCTGTCGGCGGCCCGTGACCCGCTCCGTCGGGCGGACGACTTCACGGGCGCGCGGCCGGACAGCACCGCCGTCCTAAGCGGCCTGCGCAGGCGCACTGGCCCGCCGCGCCTGCGCCGTCCGTCGCCCTCCGGTCCGGCCGCTCGACCCCGGGTTGACGGGAGACGGCGGCCGTCGAGGGTCGCGGCCCCGCCCGCCCGGCCTTGAGGCCCTCAGTGCCCCCTCACCAGTGGTCGGAGGGCCGCTCCGAGCCGCGCTCACCTCAACGCGCCTGCGGACGGTGCTGGGCTCGGCGTGCGGAGGAAGGGGCGGGTGCAGCGTGGGGCGGGGCCAGAAGACAGCGTGCTGATTGGCCTGCTCTGCCCGCAGGGTCACCACTTCGCTGTGGCTGGTTGCTTGGTGCAACGATCCCGCGCAAGCGCACTATTGACCTGACCTGGCTGAGTTGGAAGTTCACGTAGATCGCCGACCTGGCGATGGGGTCACCCTCCTGCTATGCTCAACTAACCTGCCTCCCCTATTGGATGTCCACACGTGGGCCCCTTCCTGCCACTCAGAGGAAAGGGCGCCATCCCCAGGGCCACCTGGAGACGGGTCAGGGCCCGAGTAGGTCACCCGAGGGAGGCCAATCGCCCTAATCCGCTCCCAGGGTAGTGTCTTCCTATACGATGAGGCCAGACCGGATGTCCACTATCTTGATTAATCTTCCCCATAGATTAATGATCTGCCCAAGAGCACTAACAGGGACAGCGGTACAACTGTTCTGCTGGCCAGCTGCCTCAGGTTGAGACTAGGGTGAGTGGAGAAGGCTCCCAACACTGCAGAGCAAGGGCGTCCAACCCGCGGATGCACGCAGCCTGGGACGCCTAGAAACGCGGCTCAATCCCCAAACGTAAACCTGCTGGGGAATTAGCTCAGCTGGCAGACTAGCCAAGGCCGGGAGTTTATTTACCAGCACCACATAAAACGGACTGGTGGTACGCAGACTTGAAAATCCAAGCACACCACAAGTGGACGCAGGACGATCAGAATTCAGTCATCCCTTGCCTCCGCAATTCCTAGCCAGCATAGGCTACCTGAGACTGTGTGATGGTTAGTTTTGTCAGTTCGATGGGATGTAACATAACCAGAGAAGACAGTCTCAACTAGGAATTACATGGATTGGGTTGACCCGTGGGCAAACCTGTGAGACATTTTCACCATTTCATGAATTGAGTTTCTGCACTGTACAAGTGTTGAGAGGCGACTAAGAGAAAGCAAGAGGCATCCATTTCCTCTATTCATAGCTGGATGTGGGTCAACCAGCTGATGCTGTGACTCCTCTGCAATAGCGGACTATAACCTAGAGTTGTACGCTAAAATAAAATCTTGCTCCATTTAGTTGCTCTTTGTCAGGGTGTTTTACTACAGGATCAGACATGAAACTAGGAAAAACCCTGTGTTGAAATGACAAAAGTGTAGCTTAAAAGTTGTTCTCCTGTGTGACTTATTTTGTAACGACTTCACAGTTTACTCTTTAGACAACAAAGATTGAAATGTCACACAAAATAAAAATATGACTTTGTATGTAAGTATGGGTTCAATTTTATGGTCGTTTCTAGGGTGTTATCTTTTAGGTACAGTGTAACTGGCACCACCGGATGTTACATATGCTTGTAGTAACTTGAGTGAAAAGCAGCGATTATTGAGGTTTTAACCTATGATTGCAGAACAGGTAGGTTTTGTTTGGGGATGATCTCAGTATGTAGCCCTGGCTTGCCTGGAACTGGCAATGTAGACCAGTGTGGCTCCAAACTCACAAGAGATCTACCTACCTCTGCCACAGCAAAGTTAGTAAAGATTAAACAGAACTCCAGAGACAAACTGCATATGAAGGATGGCTGTTCAGCAAAAAATGGACAGACAGATGACTACATTTTTCTTGAGGCACTCTGCTTAATTTGCAGGGAATTCGTGCAAGTTTCCTAAGACTATGACTTGAAAGGCATTGTATGCAAAGACACACTGCCAAATTAGGTGCTTATCAAGGGTTGTATTATAAGGAAAAGCAGATCTGGAAAACTTCATTTTGGTACACCTTGTCTCTTTTCAGTTACCACATTACCTGCCATTTTTCCAATGGAATGCAGAGCTGCAATCTGACATTCAAGTCAAAGGAAAATTTGATCATTTTTGACTTTTATAGGTTTTATCTTCCTGGATATGCATATCACTCACCTTAGGATCAAACCTTATTCATGCCAGCAGCTACATTTGAGTAACTAGTTTCAAGCATGAAGCACAATTAAGAGTAAAGTTAGAACCAAAATCTGATGAACACCTGAGTGTTGCTCGAGGTTTTTTGTTTTTTGTTTTTTGTTTTTTTTGAGCTGAGGATCGAACCCAGGGCCTTGGGTTTGCTAGGCAAGCACTCTACCACTGAGCTAAATCCCCAGCCCCTAAGACTGAATATTCTTTCTTTCTTTCTTTCTTTCCTTTCTTTCTTTCCTTTCTTTTTCGAGACAGGGTTCCTCCGTGTAGTTTTGATGCCTGTCCTGAATCTTGCTCTTTAGACCAGGCTGGCCTCGAACTCACAGAGATTGCCTGCCTCTGCCTCCCGAGTGCTGGGATCAAAGGTGTGTGCCACCATGGCCCGGCCATTGCTCGAGTTTTAAAATGGTCTTATAAAATAAAAATCCAGAGCCAGATGGTGGGGTAAATGCTGAAAGATCAGAGAGACAAAGGAACAAGCCATTGCCACATCTCACCTTGCCAACTCCACAAATCCCGTTTGAAAGCCTCTGAGTCCTCAGCCGAATGGGGTCCAGCTGAAAAGGCAGTCCTTTAGTTCCTGTCTCCGCACGCCTTCTATACTTTCCTCCTTCCTAGTGCTGGGATTAAAGGCCTGTGTGCTTCCCAAAATACTGCTAGCAAAGGTGTGAGATCTCTGGGACTAAAGGTGTGTGCCACCACTGCCTGACCTCTATGTTTAATCTAGTGACTCATTCTGTCCTCTGATCCTCAGGCAAATTTTATTAGGGTACAACAAATATCACCACACCTGAGAACTGAAACTACTTTCACTGAACCAGATATTATTTATTAGGTGTTCAAATATCCCACTATGCTTCATTAGTGATTGCAAATCTGGGACCTGTCCAATGATTTTAAGACTCTGAACAGAGTGCTGCATAATTTGAATCATTATGCAAAACTTGTTTATATATGCTAGCAGCAATCATCAAAATTGGACACCTTCCCTTTTTTGCTAGTGTTGTGTATTTACTGGGTGACCCCAAATGATAGTTCTTGTCTGATGTGGACCAGAGAAGACAAAAGGCTAGATACTAGCCATTGAGCATGCTGAGTGGAGCAGGGCAAGAGTTGTAGGAAGTGGAGTGGGTAAAGATTTTGGGAGAGTTAACAAATCATGGGATCCCTCTTTCCTAGTAGGCTGAGATGGGAACCCAGACCCTTAAATATACTTGGCAGTGCTCTATCACAGAGCTACATGCTCAACTTTTCAGAAGTTTTTACTGGTGCCAAGGTGTCTGCAGATGGCTGGCTAATGGAATATAAATAGAACATCACATGCCCTATCCCATACCCAAGAGTGTGAGCACCCCTCACTGGGGATGGCAGAAAACCAGCTGCATCACATGAGCTGTGAATGCAGAAGGCTTGCTGTTACTACTGTGTAAGGGTGAAATCTAGTTTCATTCATCATGTTACTATATCACTAAATATGTTTTCCATTATGTGTTTCAATTTCAGTTCCACATGCGAAACAAGTGTCTGCCTCCTGCTTCTAATTATTTTTCGTGGTGGGAAGGACCAAGCACAGCAAAGTGAAACCTAACAATTTAGAACTAGAACAGAAAGACTGGGTTAACGACATCCTCAATTGCAGACCTCAGTTTTTTACAGAATAGTTTCAATTAATCTCGTTATTAATGGGAAAGCACATCAAAATAGTTTTCAGGAAATTAAAGAAGCAAAAATTTACAAATAACATCAACAATACAAGTGATTCTAATGGCTTGACAATTATCTTTTAAAAATTAAGTTAGATAGGAGTCATTTAAAGGAAAACATTTATTTTTAACTATGTCTATGTGTGTGGGTATGAGTATGTGCACTGACTCCCCTAAAGCTGTAATTGTGAGCTTCCTGACATGGGTCACTAAGGAACTGAATTCATTCTGGAAGAGCCATCTCTCCAGCTCTTAGATAATAATAATAGAAAATGATTGGGGTTCCTGCTGCTTACAGGGTTTAGTCAACTTCAAGGTGTCAAACACTTATTCCAACAGAAAGACTAATTCTTTTCTAATACTTTTGTAAGTAAACCAACTGTGAAGAACCATCAATAAATCAGGTAGGTAAGTGCCATGAATTTGGTACAATGTGATGATGTAACGCTGGTAAGGTATTCAAAGATCAGTCCTTTTGGAAACAAACTTCACTAGTTCATGATGTCTTAGTTTTTAAGGATGAAATTAAGCGAATAATAAAGTTAGGGGGAGAATTGTGTCCCAAACTAATGTATATACCAGTGCTTACACAGCTGAGGCAGAGGATCATGGCAGTTCCAGGCCTGGAGTACAGTGAAACCATCTCAAAAAATTCCCAACAACCTGCTACTGCTGCTGCTAGCCCTCTAGGGTCCTTTTTGCTGTCTCGGGCCTGACACAGTTATGCCCGCCCTTCTCTCTTTAATGCTTTTTTATTTTCTTTTGGTTTTTCAAGACAGGGTTTCTCTGTGTAGCTTTGTGCCTTTTCTGGATTTCGCTCTGCAGACCAGGCTGGCCTCGAACTCACAGAGATCCGCCTGTCTCCTGAGTGACCACCCAGCAATGCTTTTAAACTTTATTTATTTTTTTTAATTTTTAAAAATTTATGTCGGGTTGGGGATTTAGCTCAGTGGTAGAGCGCTTGCCTAGCAAGCGCAAGGCCCAGGGTTTGATCCTCAGCTCAAAAAAAAAAAAATTTTTTTTATGTCTATATGCATGTGTACCACATGCACTCAGTGCCCTCAGAGACCAGAAAAGGGTGTCAGATCCCCTAGAACTGGAGTTATAGATAGTTGTGAGCCACATGTGGCTTCTGGGAATTGGAGTTCTCTCAAAGAACAAATCAAGTTGTCAGGCTAGCACATTAATGCCTTTATCAGCCCAGACTCCTGTTGTCATCTTTTATTTCCCTCACAATGTACCCTAAAATATCTTCATTAAAAACTAGTGGTTTTTTTTTTTTTTTTTGGCCAGGTGTTGTAGCTCACGCCTTTAATCCCAGCACTTGGGGAGGGGGCAGAGGCAGGCCGATCTGTGAGTTCCAGGACAGCCATAGCTACAAAGTGAGACCCTGTGTCAAACAACAACAACAAATAAAATAATAACAAATAACAACTACTTTTTCTTGGGCTGGAGCAATGGCTCAGTGGTTAAGAGCCATTGTAGAGGACCTGAATTTGTACCCACCACATCCCTACCTCCAGTTCTAGAAGAGCCAATGTCCTCGTTTGACCTCTGAGGGCACCAGGCATGCATGCGGTACCGATACATACATGCAGGCAAAATACTCCTACACATAAAATAAACAAAACCTGAAAAGAACTTTAAAACTAAAACTTTAAAAAAAAAAATTATTTATTTATTGTGTATACAGAAGAGGGTGCCAGATCTCATTACAGATGGTTGTGAGCCACCATGTGGGTGCTGGGAATTGAACTCAGGACCTCTGGAAGAGCAGTCAGTGCTCTTAACCTCTGAGACATCTCTCCAGCCCCCTAAATCTTCCAACTTTTGTAGTGCTAGGGACTGAACTCAGAACTTACAGCCTTCCACAGTAGACAAGTGCTGTACCACTGAGCTGTATTCCCACATGCCATTTTTACTTTTTTCTGGAGACAGTATCACAGTGTTGCCCAATGTGGCAATCTTCCTGCTTTAGTCTGCTCCAGTGCTGGGATTACAGGTGTGTACGACTAATTCAGTTCTTTACATGTGTGTGTATATATATATATATATGCTCGAATGTGCTGACTCATGCAGTCAGTTTTCTCCTCCACCGTTTGGGTCCCAGGGATCGAACTCAGGTTGTCAAGTTTGGCAGAAGGGGCATTTTAACTGCGGAGCTGTCTCCCAGTCCGTACCTTTTTACATTTTACTTCTGAAGGGGTGTGGTGGTGGTAGGGTTGAATCAAGGGTCTCGGGCACGCTAAGCAAATCTCCATCAGCAGATTACATCCCCAACTCTTTTTTTTTTTTTTTTAAGATTTATTTATTTATTATGTATACAGAAGAGGGCGCCAGATCTCATTACAGATGGTTGTGAGCCACCATGTATGTGGTTGCTGGGAATTGAACTCAGGATCTCTGTAAGAGCTGTCAGTGCTCTTAACCTCTGAGCTATCTCTCCAGCCTACATTCCCAATTCTTAAGCTGTTACTTACAAGGTTAGAATGGAAGGAGAGAATTGAGAACTGAAGAACTCTTGGCAGCTTCTGTCCAAACTTCTGTACTTTAGAGATAACCAAATCTGTCCAGGCGGTGGTGGCGCACTCCTTTGATCCCAGCACTTGGGAGGCAGAGGCGGGCGGATCTCTGTGAGTTCAAAGGCAGCTTGGTTGACAGAGTGAGTTCTAGGACATCCCGGGCTACACAGAGAAACACTGTCTTGAGAGAGAGAGAGAGAGAGAGAGAGAACACCAAATCCTACCATGACTCTAGCACCAATAGTCCTGACCCTAGGATGGCCCAGCCCTTTACATTCCACTGAAATGCCTGTTTGAGAAAGCTCAATGCTGCCAGAAAAACGCACTGTTCATTTTGGGCAACACCTGGTTGCCAATAACAGGTTCCCAATTTACTTTTCTTAAAGACTTACTAAAAAGGGCCTAGAATTTTGAATCCTTCCTTTGTTCCTTTATGGTAGTGTTCATATTTCTTACACTTTAGGAGTGTACTTCTCAAAGAACCAAGGGCCATACATATCTTTGCAATGTAGTTACTAGGAAAGTATATATATAAAATATATATACACATTTCCCTTTGTTCACGCTGTGGTGAGTCCGATCTCTCCCCCACTGTGTACTGGCCCCTATATCTCGTTCTACAATCCTTATATATAGTCTTCCTTATCATTCTTTAGCAAACCACGGAATACATTTTAACACGGCGCAGAATCCTAACGTCACTGCCGACTGCAAACACGCTGGCCTTAGAGCATCGACAGTGATCAGCTCTGTAATCCCTCTCACTTCTCTGACTACAGAACCCCCGTTCTCCCTCCTCATTCACATTCCCCTTAAAATACCTAAAGACCCTTACACAAACAGGAATGCAGCTCTTGACGAAACAGACTCCTTTCTTAACCGCTTTACCAAACACGGGCTGTGTTTGACAGAACCCAAAGGGAACTCGGCCCAGGTGCGGGCTTCCTCTGCAGGGAAAAGCTTGTCCGGGCTGATGCAGTCAGGTTAGCGTACCAACCAAACACCCCACCTTGCAACTCTTAGCCTCGGGCCCTTCTTGCCTAAGTAGCAGGGGCATCCAGACCACCCATTTACGGAGTAGGGAGTGATGCACTGGGCGAAGTTCGAGCCTCCTCGTCCTCCTCCTGAACGCGAGCAAACTCTGGGATCCTCGACGTTCACGGCGCAGCTGGCGTCCAGTGAGGCTCGCTGCCTAGCGGGAGCGACGGCACCGGCTACAGGCATCGGGAGAGGCTCGCTCACCTCTCCTGACCCAGAGTCCGCCGGTTTCACTGAATCGAGAGAAAGCACCTTTGGACAACGACTTTTGTTTTTAATAGCAATCCCCAAATCCGAAAGAGCGGAGGCCACTGAAACCGGAAGTCCACAACACCAGTTCCCGCCTGGAAATGACTGTCCACAGCCACCGTCTCTATGCCGTAAAGCAAGATGGCCGCTCTCTCTGACGACACTACTGCGA
Source organism: Onychomys torridus (assembly GCF_903995425.1). Lineage (NCBI taxonomy): Eukaryota > Metazoa > Chordata > Mammalia > Rodentia > Cricetidae > Onychomys > Onychomys torridus. The sequence goes on from NC_050450.1 coordinate 46,402,293, forward strand.
GCACTTCCCTCGTCGGGAGGGACCATAAGTCTCCATCACGCGCTGTGGCTTTCCTAGGAATCTATTATTCACGCATTCATTTCACTTAGACTTGGTGGGGGTGAGCCGGAAGCTAGGAAAGGCAACGTTGACATAGAGCGGCGCCATCTTGTACGGACGCTGAAGCCCAGCCCTCCGGGCGTTGAGCCTGCACAGGGCAAGGCTTGTCAGCGAGGATGGGAGGGATAGCGTTGCTACGTGATGGCGTATTTCCGTTTCCTTGCCGCCGGGGCGTTCTTGGTTGGACAGTCTTGTTGCGGGGAGGGAGGGGGAAGATTGTTTGCTCCCTAGATGCTCCCCGCACAACAAGGTAAACTGAGGTAAAGCCGGGAAGGGGAATTTTTGCTCTTGGTTACATGGGATGGCTGGGACTCAGACCTTGGGACTGCGGAAGAGTGTGGGGTTGGAGCCTGGGGGCTCAGATGGTCCGCAGGACTGGTGAGGCGAGGTTGAGGGTTAGAAGGAGAGTCGCTAAGCGGGAGAGGGTGGTGGGGGACCCGCTGAATAGAAAGAGAGTGTGGATGAGAGGGTGGGGGCTCAGAGGGAAGTCTGGAGAGTGCTGACTAGGGAGGGGCTGGGTGAGGGACAGGGACGGGGGCAGCGTCGGACCTAAAGTCCCTGAGGCCCGAGGGAAGAAGTTGAGGTGGGGACTGGTCGGACACACAAATGCGTGTTGTTGGTAGAGTGGTGTCTATGGGAGACCCCGGACTTGGAAAAGGCTGCTGGCCAAGGTTCTGATGCTGACATCATATCTAACTTGGCCTTTGTTTCTCCTGCAGCTCCCCAGAGGCTCATCTCTTAGCCTCTGCTCGGACTTCAGCTTTCTCTCCATCTGCCACCACAGCCCGGAGGCGCTTGCCTCCACCCTCCCGAATGGTGCTCCTCTTCGAAGGCCTCGGCCCAGGATCCAGGCCCCCTTTGCTCCTTGATTTGGGGCTGTTGTTGCTGGGGTCTCTTGGTGGACTCCTCCCTGTGGTGGGGTGTGAAGAACTTTTGCACAGACGAGGCTTTAGTTATAGGGACCTCACCAACACTTCGACTCTCAGCCTCTAACCGAGGGTGAGGCTCCTCCTGTGCCCACTTTTTTTTTTTTTTTTTTTCCCCTGCCTTTCAGAAGAGAAACCCTTCTCTTTGACATCCAAAGCCCAGGAAGCCTCAAGCTGGGGCCCTGGTCCCAGCATGTCAGCCCTCTCTTGTGCATAGGGCTCTGCCCTCTTCCAGCCAGCATGGCTGATTTCAAAAAGACTCCGGGGGGCCGAGAGACTCCACAGGGGGAACTGCGGCCCGAGATGGTAGAGGATGAAGTCCCTAGGAGTCCCGTCGCAGAGGAGCCTGGAGGAGATGGGGGCAACAGCAGTGAGACCAAATTGTCCCCTAGAGAGGAGGAAGAACTGGACCCTAGGATACAGGTGAGACACCGGGTGGGAGGATGGGAGGGAAGCCCAGATTTTCAGACTCTCAGTGGACTGGGAGGGAGAAGGAAACACGTATGCCCACAGAACATTGCGGTTTATCGTGACAAGTGCCCATGGCAGAGTGGGGACCCTGCCAGGGTGCTTGAGGTATGCTGGATGATGGTACACTTTAGGGCACAGAACCATGGTTCTTCTTTCTGAATAAGCAGAGGGGCTGGTCACCCAGATAGTTTGCATGTACTGGAGGCAAGAGGAGGTGAGTGAGATTGGGAGGCAGTTTTGAGGCTGAGTGTGTGTGTGTGTGTGTGTGTGTGGGGGGATCTCTTCACTTTTCCTGCCTTCTCAGCAGTTTAGTTGGTAAGACAGGGAGATGGTTGTGTAAGAGACAGCAGGGAAGTGGCTGTGAGGGAGACTGGGATTGTGGAGGAGAGATGGCTGGCTAGGTAAAGCTGAATTATCTGTAGTGTTTCAGGCTACTGTCCAAGGCGAAGTTTCTCGGGCAGATAATGGCCAGCATGTGCCTGTGTCTTTGGGGCCCAAATATACTATTTATTTAGGTTGCATCTCTGAAGTTCTGTTATTTGGAGAAGTGATTTATCTCCTTCTGGAGATAGCCAGAGCATCCTAGAGCTCGAATTCTTGGGCCTCTCTGTCAACAAACCTTACTGGGTAATGCCAATGAATTGCAAAGAAAGCAAAGCTGCTCCTGGTGTGTTGGGCTGAGGGTGTGTGTGTGTGTGTGTGTGTGTGTGTGTGTGTGTGAGGCTCCTCTTGGGCTAATGGAGCATTGGTGAGCTATTCTTTTCTGGCATGAGTCAGTAATTTATTTCTGCTGTGCTTCTTGGTGCTGAATTGAAAACAACTCAGCTTCTCTTGCTCATTCTAAAGACTTGTCCTCCACTGAGAAAATACATTAAAAAAAAAACCAAAAAACCAAAACATCAGGATAGATATTCAAGCCACGTCAGCCCCATGATGTTATGATTTTTTTTTAAGAGGTTAACTTTTTTGAGCTTCAGTTTGTAAAGTGAGGGGTCTGACTTGTCTGGGTTGCACAGCTCCCATTCACTGTCTACAGAAGCCTAGAGTTCTTCTCTTTTACAAATACATTTGCTCGTTTCTTTGGTAGAGTTTAAAAATGGTTAAGAAGGCGCTCTCTCTGTTCCTTGAGGGGAAGGGCATATAATGCACTTCTTATACCTTCCTGAAATATCCCCTGTCCTGCCCTGGAAAAGCCTCCCCTCCTGGCTTCTTCCACCAGCCTCTTGCTCTGTGTACCTTTGTAGCACTCATGTAGGCCAAGGCAGTAGAAAGAAGAGACACACGTGTGCTGCACTGCCCAGGAGGTGCCACCAGAGTCTCTACGTAAGCAGAGTCAGAGAAAATAAAAACCGAAGTTCTGTGTTATAGTAGTCATGGTGCTGATGGGAAATTCCTGCCATCACTGTTCTGACTGATGAGCTCTGGGAGTGTTGGAATGCCCTGAGGATGCATAAGGTCTACTTTGCCTCCAGTGAGCTTGCAGTGTGGTACTAGAGGGACAAACCAGACCCTCGTTTCTCTTGCTAAGCTGTATAAGCTGTCTACTTGGCAGACTGTGGTAGACTGCACAGGGAGGGAAGGTCTTCTTCCAGTCTGCCTCGTTTAATGACACAGGCACAGACAGGTCAGCTCTTCAGCCTCACCAGGGATTTAGAGCTCACCATATGGAAAAAGCAGCCTGATGTGAGGAATACCACAGTTTTGAGGTGGAGGCCACAACATTCTGCCCTTCTGTATTTGTATTCTTCTGGGTGCTGAGGAGATGAGATATATGTGTTTGGAGTTTGAGTGTTGATAGTGGTCTGTATCACATGTCTTGAAAATGTGCTTCAGCTCTTTCAGGGAAGTGTCTGTTTTTCTAGATTCTCAACGCATTTAATGTGTCTCCGTTAACAGATCCATCAAAATCCACTAGGGAGTTTTAAAAAACATTTCATTTACTCTGCTGAATAGGGTAAGATGTGAAATGAAAGCACACCCAGGGCTGACTAGTCCACTAGGCAAGGGGCGGCCCAGAGGCAGGCCTCTGATCTGGTTTGGAATTTTTAAAATTTTTTGGAAATGCCTATCCTCAGGGTGAGGCTCCCTAATGTGGGGCTGTGTTTCCATGGCTGACAGGCAGGTACCTCATGTGCGTCATCTGGTGGGATATCTCTGGAAGTAGACTGGAGACTAGCCCATACCCGCCCGTAGTATGTGTTTACCTCTTCAGAAAAGGCTGTCTCCGTCAAGGTTTCATTGGATCATTGGAGTTCCTCACGTCCTCCAGCTTTTGGAAAGAGGGTCTTAGTGGACAGAAGTGGGTTGGTGCTAGGCTCCCACTCTGGTTTTCTCTGCTACTTATTTTTATTTTTATTTTAAATGAGTTAGGGTTTCATGTAGTCTAGGATGGTCTTGAACTCACTATATAGCTCATGCTGACTTTGAAATCCTGATCCTTCTGCCTCTGCATCCTGAGTGCTGGGATTATAGGTGTGGTGCTGCCATGCTTGGCTCTACTTCCTTTTTATGGATGCATTTTTTTAAAGATATGTAGACACACTTGCTTTACCCCCAATTCTTCAGGGTGACTTTGCAACCCCGTGTCCTCATTTTCAAGTGTTGTGGGTTTAACTCTCAAAGTACAGTCATCCTTACCCTGGCCCTATTTACTCATCATCGGCCTGGGCCTCTGGTGGTTTGCAGAAGAGGACCAGGAGCATCCAAGGGTGGAGCAGAAACATTGTAGTCAAGCACCCATGCTTTGACTCAGTGGCCTGGCATTCTGGGAATGCACCCAGAGTGCCCCAAGAAGGTCATCCTCCTGCTGGCTGCTGGCTTTCTGACAGATGATGCATGCTGACTCAGACCCTGTCCTCCCTGAATTCCATTTTCGCTGAGTGCCAGGAGTTCCTGGTGGAACAGGCCAAATGGAATGTGTTGCTGACTGTCCACAACAGCACTTAGCACTTAGGGTGCTCAGTGGCTTCCCACTGTGTTTTGCCATGATGCTTCAGCTTGACTGTTCCTCCCTGCTTACCATGGCCATCTGTCTGGGGGATGGGGGGGGCGGGGGGCTCTCTTTGTTCTGTTTGAGCCTTGTGAGCACTAGTTAGACCTATCAGCAGGCTTTTTCTTTTCTTTCTTTTCCTTTTTTTTTGGGGGGGGGTGGAGACAGGGTTTCTCTATGTAGCCCTGGCTGTCTTAGAACTTGCTCTGTAGACCAGGCTAGCCTTGAACATGTTTTTTTAAAAGATTTATTTATTTATTATGTATATGTCATGTATGACTGCAGGCCAGAAGAGGGCACCAGATCTCATTAAGGATGGTTGTGAGCCACCATGTGGTTGCTGGGAATTGAACTTAGGACCCCTGGAAGAGCAGCCAGTGCTCTTAACCGCTGAGCCGTCTCTCCAGCCCTGCCTTCAACTTTTAAGACAGGCTTTACCCTATAGTTCAGGCTGACCTTGAATTTAGGCTCTCTTGGCCTCAGCTTTCCAAGTGTTGGGGTTACGGATGGGTATCACTTTAGTTGGCAGCAGGTATTTAACTTTTTCTTTCTTTCTTTCTTTCTTTCTTTCTTTCTTTCTTTTTTTTTTTTTTTTTTTTTTTTTGGTTTTTCGAGACAGGGTTTCTCTGTAGCTTTGGGGGCTGCCCTGGAACTCGCTTTATAGACCAGGCTGGCCTCGAACTCACAGAGATCCACCTGCCTCTGCCTGCCGAGTGCTGGGATTACAGGCATGTGCCACCGCCCAGCGTTAACTTTTTTCTTTTTAATTGCTTTTTTTTTGAGCTGAGGATCGAACCCAGGGCCTTGCAAGCACTCTACCACTGAGCTAAATCCCCAACCCTCTTTTTAATTGCAAGGTGTGCCATTGATTTGCTAGTTCCTATATTTGAGCTCACAGATACCTGTCTGCCTTTGCCTTCCAAGTGCTGGGATAAAAGCACAAGGCATCATGCCCAGCCCTGTTTTTACCTCTTAAAGGTGATGCTGATAGCTGAGTGTGGTGGTGTACATTTTTAATCTCAGCACTAGGGATACTGAGCTAGGAGGATCAAGTGTTTTAAAAAATAGCCTTTGGAAAATGAACCATTCCATGTGAGTTCACAGCATTGTTCTGTGAGTGGCCCTATCAAGGACAGTCAGCTAGATTCATGGCTCTTTTTGAGGTAGGCTGTGCACAGGTTCATGTCCTTGTTCCTAGTTCCACTGTAGGTCTCTGCATTGTATTATTCTTTTTATTTCATTGGATGCATAGGAGCAATTTCCTGTACTTTGAGTTTTTCAGTATTTTTTCAAAGTGTGCACGTGTGTCTGTATTATAGAAATAAGTGAGCTCTTTCATTCTAGCCCAGCCCCCCCTCACTGGGTTTCTGGAGGGGCCAAATGAGGGGAATGGTAGTAGCCGACATCACATCTGTGCAGGTGGGGCAAGATGGTGGTGTTCCTGCCTAATGCCTATCATGGCTAGGTAGCAGGCAGACTTCATGGGCTGGTGGAGTCACAGCCTGGAGCTGAGCACCTGCCCTGTAGAACCTGTAGCTAAGTCCCAGGCATTTCCAGATGTAGAGCCCTTGGCACAGCCCAGCACTCTAAGGAGTATCTTCAGATCACCAGGCTCTGGGATTAGATGTGTTTTCTTAGGCAAGGGAGAATGATTTGTGGCCAGCACTTTCCCAGCTCCCTACCACATCACTGAAAGATCTAGGGTGATTCCATGTTTTCCTCTCGGGCCCAGGGACCAGTGAGACATTCAGACTATTAGATCTAGTGACTTCCCCTGAGATTCCTCCTTGCCACTACAAGATCATCGCACTGGGGGCTTCTGAGATGACTTAGTGATTAAGAGCATGTACTGCTCTTACAGGGACCTGAGTTAAGTTCCCAGCACCCATGTTGGGCGACCCATAACCACCTGTAACTCCAGGGGAATTTGATGCCTCTGGCCTCTGCAGACATCTGCACTCACATGCATACCCCTTCCCCCATACTCATAGTTTAAAAAAAAATAGATAAGAAAAGTTGTACTGTATTGGATGGGATCCGGTCAAAAAACCTTTTGGAACCCTTGGGTCTTGCTCATTCAACAAGCCCCGTGTTTCTGTGTCCTGCATTTCCTTGGGGTCTTTTCCTTTTCTTCCACTTGTAACACAGTAAATAGCTTTTACTTGTTTCTGTGGTCCCTCCAAGCTTCCCTTCCATTGCTCAGACCTGCCATCTTACGTCACAGACTGAGTGGCCCTAGGCTCTGGGGACTCGCTTTGCCATTGGGCCTCTATTTTCTGCACTTCCTATGGTACCCCATCTCACTGGTCTTTCTTCCTGCCTCTCAGCTTGTCTCCTTGGAGCACTTGCTCTCCTTTGCCTTCTTGCTGGGAAGAGGTGCTTCAGGCATCTTGCCCTGGGCCTTCTCCTGCTCAGGTGGGTGAGCCTGCTGCCTAGGGGGCACATGTGACCGGTCCCACACAGGTTTACTGTTGCCAAGAGCCTTTTGCTCACTGATATGAGTCACCACCTCTGTGTGCGCTGTGTTCTACATTCTTTTTAAAGATTTGTTTATTTTATGTGTGTGTTTTGCCTGCATATATGTATGTGGACCAGGTTCATGCAGTGCCCTTGGAGGCCAGAAGAGGACACTGGATCCCCTGGAGCTGGAATTGCAGATGGTTGTGCACTACCATGTGGGTGCTGGGAACTGAACCTGGTACCTCTGCAAGAGCAGCAAGTAGTCTAAACCCTGAGCCATCTTTCCAGGCCCTGTGTTCCACATTTTTTTGAAAGTACTGAGCAGTAAGTATGCAGTTAGCATGTGCTGAGTCGCCCTCCTGGCCCTGGTTCCTGGTCATCTCCTAGGAACCTCCCCCCATCAAGAGGAAGTGGTGCATTCTGGGTGACCAGTGAGGCTCACTGACACTTGCTCTGTGTGTGGTAGCACTGCATTCCCTGCACTGGGTTCCTTGCAATGGGGGTCTGACTACTCAGTTACGTGGAACTGAAGATTTCATGAGACTGTCCTCTGGCCCAGGCAGGGTGCTGTTGGAACAGTCCCTCCTGCATTTCTTAGCCCTTTTCCAAGTGACTCACTTCACTCCCCGGTCTGCTGGGACTTTCGCTCTGATTTTCCTCCCTGCCTAGTGTAGTTCACTTGAGGCTACTTGCATCTGTTCTAACTTGCACCCTTCTTTGGCAGGAGGAGCTGGAGCATCTGAACCAGGCTAGTGAGGAGATCAACCAGGTGGAGCTACAGCTAGATGTGAGTGCCTCGTTCCTCACACCCTTGGGTCGGTGTCTGGAGATGTCTGTCTGTGTTTCCCTAGATTGAGCAGTGGTAGAGGAGGGGTGTATCTGAGAAATGAGGTTCTGAGACCTATATGCCTACTTTCTATCTTCCCTTCCAGGAGGCCAGGACCACTTATCGAAGGATCCTGCAGGAGTCTGCAAGAAAGCTCAACACACAGGGCTCTCACTTGGGGAGCTGTATTGAGAAGGCCCGGCCCTACTATGAGGCGCGCCGACTGGCGAAGGAGGTGTGCCTGTGTTTCTGCTACTGTTACAAATACTATAAGACCTTAGGGGAAGAAAGGGTTTATATGACTTACACTTGGGGTCACAGTCATCATTGATGGAAGTCAGGGCAGAGACCCAAGCAAGAACTAGGACAGAACCATGAGGAACTCTCCTTGATGGCTCACTTGGAGGCTTATACTCAGCTAGCTAGTCCAGGACCACCTGCTCAGAGGATTTGCCACCTGTAGTGGGCTGGGCCTTTTTACATCAATTAACAACCAAGATAATGCCTTATAGACATGCCCACAGGCCAATCTGATCTGGGCAATTCCTCAGCTGAGATTCCCTTTTCAGGTGACTCTAGGCTGTGTCTACTTGACATAACTAAGTGATAGGGCAGTCTGAGCTACAATCAGGGAGGGCTTCCTGCAGGGTCTGTCTCTGGACTCTTCAGTCTCTGTTTGGAATGGAGAATAAAGCACCATACTTAAGGGCATGGGCGTGCTCTGAATAGCCTGTGAGTTGAGGTTCTTACAGTTGTAGGGAATGGGTTCATGGGGCCAGTGAGATGGCTAAAGGCACCTCCTGCCAAGCCTGACGACCTGAGTTCATTCACTGGGATCCACATGGTAAAAAGAGAGAATGGACTCCTGTGTGTTGTCCTCTGACCTCCACATGCATGGTGTGGCATTTGTGCTGACACATGCATGCACATGCACGCACATATAAATACATAAAATGTAAGAAAATGGGCTCATGGTCAAGAAATGGTTGTGTGGAAGCCCTGGGTCTTGTCCAGAAAATTTTGTTCAGTCTCACTAATGGCTTCATTCTTTCTATGCTTCCCTTTCCCTTCTCTTCTCTTCCTCTTCACTCCCCTCCCCTCCCCTCCCCTCCCCTCCCCTCTCCTCTGTTTCCGTGGGCTGGGATCAAACCCAGGGTCTTGGAAATACCAGACAAGAACACCCACCAGTCCACCTGCTGATATTTAGATGTCTTCTGTGTTGAAGTAGTTAGGATTCAGGGTGTATTTAGGATATCCACTCTGACATCCTACAGTTTTTCCTTGTTTCTCTCTGTCTCATCCTTCCCTCCCCTTCCCCTTTCCCTTCCTTCCTTCCTTCCCTTCCTTCCTCCCTCCTTCCCTCCCTCCTTCCTCCTTCCCTTGTTTTTGAGACAGGGTCTCTCTATGTAGCTTTAGCTGTCCTGGAATTCTCTGTGTAGTCCAGAATGGCCTCAAACTCAGAGAGATTTGCTTACCTCTGCCTCCTGAGTACTGGGATTAAAAGTGTGGGCCAGCACACCTGGCTCAATAATTCTACTGTATTTTTTTTGTCATTTATTATATTAATATTTATTGTTATTAATGGGAATAGATCTTTGTTTATCACAAAATATATGACCAATATGGTATCTACACTTAGATACATATTATGGTATTATCCACTTAGGTATATATTATCACCATACTATTGTCTGTAATTCTAATTTCATTACAAAATTTTATCACTACTCATTTTACACTTAGATTTCGCATTTGAGAGCCACTGCTTAGTAACTTTCATTTTTTCTGAGTTTTGTTTTTGAACCAGATTTAAATTTGATGACACAAGAGAGCGTCTAACTATGTGTGAATTAAACAAAATGTAGACATAGTAGTAAGGGGAAAAGCCGATGTTCTCCTCCTACTCCTCTTAACAGCCTATTTTCTGCTCTCCAGATATCTCTTAAATTTGCATATATGATAGATTTAGCTTTAGATAATATAAATTGATAATTAACATTCATTTGAAAGCAAACACATGAACAAACTCTTTGCTCAGAAATTTTTGCAAGTATTTCTTCTTGAGTTTGTACAATTTTATTGACATTGCCAAATTTGGTAAGTTGTCTTTTTACAATAATACTATTTATAAATCTCATTTATTCTATAACAAAATATTTGACTTGGTAATTTATGCCATTCACTTTGTCAAATGTGCAACCTATTCCTGTTTTTAGAGAAATGCAGGAGATCGATGGGGTTGTATGAGAAGTTTGATTTTTTTTTAATTTTTTTTTTTTTTTTTTTTTTTTTTTTTGAGGCAGGGTTTTTTTGTATAGATTTGGAGCCTGTCCTGGAACTCACTCTGTAGACCAGGCTGGCCTTGAACTCACAGAGATCCGCCTGCCTCTGCCTCCCTAGTGCGGAGACTAAAGGCGTGCACCACCGCCGCCTGGTGTGAGAAGTCTTTTTTTTTTTTTTTTTTTAAGTATATACGTGCAGAATTTGAAGAGCTGAAATCCTTGAACTGACTCCTGACTCATGTTGCCGCTTAACCCTGTTTGTGCCCAGTGTGTTGTTCCAGCTTTACCAGCCAGCTTGTTAGTTGCTGTGAACTGTTTCTTTGTGTGCTATAAGCAACTAAACATGCATTCTTTCCTTTACTATTACTTCTGTATTTTGCTTTTTTTTTGTTTTAAAAACTACTTGGTTGTATATTTTACAAAAATGGAGTCATATAATATGTGCTATCTTTGTTCTTTCATCTTGTCGGTTACACTGTGTTGTGACATAATACCAAAGCTGTAGACAGCACCTTCTGGTGATGAAGTGCTTTGTGGGGTGAAGGAATGGCTCAGTTGTTAAGAAGTGTTTTGCTGCTGAGCCACACTCTAGCCCCATCTCATACATTATATATAAGCTCAATAGCTATTTTCTTTCTTGTTTTGTTTTTGTTTTTGAGACAGGTTCTCTCCATGTAGTCCTGGTTGTCCTGGATCTTATTATGTAGCCCAGGCTGGCCTCAATCTTGAACTCACAGAGATCTGCCTGCCTCTGTCTTCTGAGTGACCATGGCCAGCTGTGCTGTTTCCATTTGTAAGACGTGCTCTTTTAGTCCGTTTCTTGTAAACCTGGAAGCTTGGGGTTGCTTCCAGGTTTTTGCTTGGCTAGTATTGGTTGAATATCCCTTATCTTAATTTTGAATAGAGGATATGTTAAACTGGTAACAGATGCTGTTTGATCTTAGCCAGTGAGCTGAGAGACAGTCTTTATCTTAACTTGGGGCTAAGAAGAATTTTAGATTTTTTTTCCAGATTTTGGAATATGTGCCTGTATATAATGACATATCTTGGAGATGGCAATTAAACTCAAACAGGGAATTCATGTAAATTTGATAAGCATCCTATACATATAACCTGATATGTGCAAATGTTTTTATTTAAAGTATTTGTTTTTATTTATGTTGTGTGTATGTGAGTCTGGCTAGATTTCATGTGGCTACCATGTGGCAGTGTCTTTCTTCTGAACATTTCTACATTTCTTTTTCTCATCTGTAAAATGTTGATTTGATGGCATCTGTCCTTAGTGTGGTTTGGGAAATGAAGCTGACATCATAAGTGGGCCTTCCTCTTTCTCTTGTCCTTACCCCTTGGTGGGGGGGTCTCACGGGTGACTGGGCTCCCTCTGGGCTCCCCATCCTGATGGCTGTGTCCCCACAGGCCCAGCAGGAGACACAGAAGGCGGCATTGCGCTATGAGAGGGCTGTGAGCATGCACAACGCTGCCCGGGAGATGGTCTTTGTGGCTGAGCAGGGTGTCATGGCTGACAAAAATCGACTGGACCCTACGTGGCAGGAGATGCTCAACCATGCTACCTGTAAGGTAAGGGGCTGCTGGGAGGTCCCCTTCACTGCTCCCCTCCTCACGCCTTCCTCTCACTTCCCCACTCTGGCCTTCCCTCAGTTTGGTTCCATTTCGGGCGGAACCTGTCCTACCTCTGCCCTGCTTGACCTGCAGTGCTTCCATGATAACATTTCTCTTGCAGAATGCCTTCTCTGCTCTCCTGTTTCCTCTGGGTGTGGTTGATCCATGAGCTTCTTCCAGGCAGTGGCTCCGAATTTAGTACTTACATGTTAGGTTCAGCCTTGTGACTCCCTGTTCCTGTTTCCAGGAAGTTTCCCTTTGCTGGTCTTATGCTCTGCCAGTGTGTCTTGGAGATTTATTTGTGTACCATTTCCAGGCTCCTAAAGTAGACTGGGGATGGGGGCACCCTGGCATGGACTCATTCTGCCTCCTGCAGCTTGTTTGTGGCATGTATCAGCTCATGGGTAGTGACTGTGTCTTCCAGTTTTTGGAATGCATAGAGAAGACACTTTGTCCAATTGTGGGCCTCATGAGTGAGTGTAGGTGTGTTGGGTAGCCATAGGGATGGGAGCACCTATGAGGTTGGCTGGTTTGGGGAGACAAGACAGCTGAAGCCTTCACCTGCCTCCTGGTTACATGCTGTGCTGGGCTACACACAGATAGGGAGGGTGTGGAAACTAGGAGAACCCAGCACGCCTCTGGCTTTCACAGGCAATGCCTCAGGATTATTTGGCTGCACAACTGCAGTGCACTTGAGGGTGTTCAGCCATGCTTAGGGAATGAACTGGCTGTAGCACCCTCCCGTGGTATCAGCCAAGCTTAGTGGTAGGTCATATAGATGACGACAGGCAAAGACAGTGGGGAAGAAGTGTTTAGAGGCATGTGCTTGTGATCTGTGTCCAAAAGAGATGGTAAGAAGCTCTAGCTGTCCCTGAATTCCTATCCGTCTCACTTTGTAGACAGCGGGGTTGGGGGAGCAGTTTGCAGGCATCTCTGTTCAGGTTCCCCCAGATCAATGTGCATATATTGGCCGCCTAGGGCTGATCCCAGGGATGTATGTATGCCAGTTCATTGATGTGTGTCCCTATCCCAACCTGGGCTAGGTAAACGAGGCAGAGGAAGAGCGTCTTCGAGGTGAACGTGAACATCAGCGTGTGACTCGGCTATGCCAGCAGGCTGAGGCTCGAGTCCAGGCCCTGCAGAAGACCCTTCGACGGGCCATTGGCAAGAGCCGCCCCTACTTTGAGCTCAAGGCCCAGTTCAGCCAAATCCTGGAGGTAGCTAAGTGGGGAGAGTGGCAGGGAGAGGGAGTATGGGTGTGCTTCTTCGGTCAGTACTGGGTACAGATGAGGGTGAAACCTTGCCAGACCAACCAATACTCTAGCATGTGCTCAAAATGACCCTGCAGGAGTGGGAGGCTGGGGCGAGCGGTTTGTGCTGGTAGAGAACACTGATCAAGAAGCACAGGTAAATGAGGAAAGTAAGAATTGATGGAAGCTGGGAATGGGGGCAAACCAGCCAGATGGAGAGGAAGAATGGAGAGGAAGGGGGGAGGGAGAGCCAGTGGGGTGAAGCCCTGGGAGAAAGGCTGGGTGGGGCTCAGGTCAAGAGGGACATTCGGAGGGTGTAGTTGGGCTGGAGAAAGCATTGCTGTTCAGAGGTGCCAAGGGCATGGGGCCCGGATAGGAGGCCTGACCTTAGGGGAGAGTGCTGAGTGGGTTCAGAAGCCATCTTACAGGTCACTTGTCCCCTCCGCAGGAGCACAAGGCCAAGGTGACGGAGCTGGAGCAGCAGGTAGCACAGGCCAAGACCCGCTACTCAGTGGCCCTGCGTAACCTGGAGCAGATCAGCGAGCAGATTCACGCGCGGCGCCGGGGCTTGCCTCCTCACCCCCTGGGCCCACGACGATCCTCTCCTGTGGGTGCTGAAGCTGGTCCTGAGAGCATTGAGGATGGGGACAGTGGGATTGAAGGGGCAGAGGGCGGGGGCCTGGAGGAGGGCAGCAGCCTTGGGCCTGGTCCAGGCCCAGACACAGACACGCTGAGCCTGTTAAGCCTGCGCACCGTGGCCTCTGACCTGCAGAAGTGTGACTCAGTGGAGCACCTGCGTGGCCTCTCAGACCATGCCAGTCTAGATGGCCAAGAGCTGGGACCCCAGAGCAGGGGACGCCGGGGAAGTGATGGTGGAGTCCGAGGGGGCCGGCACCAGCGCAGTGTTAGCCTGTAGCTTTGTGGCCAGTGTGCTGGCTTGACTTCTACTCTGGGCAATCAGGGCCCCATGGGCCTCTTCCTCTCTTGAGTCCTGCCTGCCCCAGATCTGGTCTGCAGCCTTCCCTGGGCAAGGTCAGCTGTGTCTCAGTCCTGTCTCCCTAGCTTTCTCTCCGTTCCTCTCTCAGGAGGCAGCTCTCTCTTTGCCTTACCCACCCAGAAGGCTTGCGCTCTGGCCCGGCTCCTCTGTCCTCCTGGCACTGAGTCTCTGTGATTTTCTCTTCTGTCCCGACTTCTATCTGTCCAGCTTTTCCCCTCAGGGAACTTGGTCTAGAAGACATAGGAAGGTCACGGGAGAACACGTGTCCTAGCCCAAGTGGTTGGACAGGCCCTCACCTGTTGGTTCCTGGCACTGTCTGCCCAGAAGGCAGCTCCCCAGGGTGCCCTAGATATGCTGCTGAGTCCCAGCAGCCTGTGCTCTTGTCCTTCTGTCCTAGCCTGCCTGTGAGCAATGTGTAAATGTCCACGTGCCTCTGGAAGACACCACCTTCTGTCAATGCACTCCTTGTGACCTTAGCTGCTATGCTGTGTGTCTGTAATTCAGTGTCAGGTCGGGGAGCCAAACCCTGTCATCAACGCAGCGATTAGGACCAACTCCAAATGGCCCCTGTCTGTGTGGTTTGTCTCCAGTTGGGCTGGGCCCTTATCATTGCCAAGGTGCTAGTAGGCCCCTGATGGGGTCTATGCTGGAGGGTAGAGATGTGAGATTCTCCAGGCCGAGACCTTGCCATCCCCACCCGCTCCCTCATGCGTGGCTCTGGGCTTGCTTTTTTGGTGGAGGTTGAACTGGAGCTTGGCACCCTCCTTCAGGGTGGCATCAGGGAATTTGGTGCTCAATCGCTGTCAATCACTCTTCCTCACACCAGATAGTACCTACTCCAGGAACCTTTGGGGAGCGCTTTAAGATGGCTGCAAAGCCTCCCTTCTTGTGTGGGAGGAGTTGACCTGAAGTGAGGGGTCCCAGCCTCAAAGAGCAGCTCTGGGTGCTGGTGCTCCTGGGTTGTGTGAAGGGAAACCACACCAGATCTGGGTGCCTTGGAAGAGCTGACCTCCTGCCCCAGCAGGAGGATGGGGAGAGTGCTTGCCCAGGGCTGGGAGAAGAGCGTCCATGTCTGGAACGGGCTCTCCCAGGTTTCAGGTTTGAGGATGGTCACAATGAGAACCTGTGGGGTTTGAGGTGGCTGTTGAGGAGGAGCAGACATGAGGACACGAGTGTGCGAGTGCATGTGCTGGTGTGTGTGGGAAAGGGTCAGTTGGTTTTATTTAAATAAAATAGTTTATGTAACCGTGATGACTACTGTCTGTTGAAAGAGAGGTGAGGGCGACATAGAAGCGTCTTGAGGCCAGTCAGGAAGTCAAGATCGTACACACCACCCGAAACGAGGGAAACAGGTACCAGCTTCGGGGTGGTCACACAAGCTAGCTGGGCAAGGCTGGGGAGCCAGTACCCAGAGGGCTGTCTTGTGCAGTAGTGAGTGCCGGGGGTGGGCTTGCTGCAGACGGCCTGCAGGGTTGGAGTCGCCAGTGTTGAGGCTAAGACTCTAGAGGGCCGGCGTGGCACATAGTATCCTGGCTGCGTCTGCACATAAGCGTTAAGGAAGGGAGGCATCAAAGTAGGAACACTGGATTATTAGCTATGGCATGACACTGAATCTTGAATTTCCAGACAGTGGTTTCTGTCCACTGCGATATCACAACATAGTCATGTAGATAGTGACTCCTGAGTTGCAGCATGCCTGGTCATAGGTGGGAGAGGTCTGAGCTTATTTAGACAAGGGTGGGAGACACCTGTGAAACACCCAGTTAGTCGGGCCCACAGGAGCCTTGGAGGGGAAGATTGGGCCGGAGCTGAGCCTTGCCACTCCCTGGTGCCTTGTAACAGATGTTGCCACATTTGTAATCCCATCATTCAGGGGAAGGAAGGAGAATCAGAAGTTCAGAGTCACCTTCAGCTACATAGTAAGTTTGAGGCCAGCCTATCTCAAAAAACCTGTCTCAAAAACAAAGCCATGATCAAAGGGTTTTGGTCTCCATTACAGCTGGGGCATGCTCATTTAGAGCTGGATTGAGGCGATGGGTCAGCCCAGGAGAGAAAGAATTGCGGGTGTGGCAGGGCTTTAGATGGAGGGGAAGGGGAGGGTGGAGGCCGGAGGTGAGAGGGACAAGCAGAACAGTGATCCAGTGGACACTGGATACCCAGGGCCATCAGGAGCCAGCACAACTGAGCATTCAGGGTGTTTTTTGACAAGCACTGTTCAGGCCTTCCTTTGAGGCCACCTTCCCTGATCAGGAGTACCTTGAGCACATGGCTTGCATCTTTGGGTAGATAGACTTAAAAATTGGTTGTCTACATTCAAAGTGTGGCAGGGGATGTTCTGCTGGATGTAGTGAAATAGTTACTATAGTTAAGTTTAGTGGAGTGTTTGTATGATTATATTCTCTTTTATGTTAACAAAACAACAACAAAAAACACCACCTAAAATGACTCTTAGCAAACTTAGTATAATATAATTATAGTTCTCAGGAATGAGCTTTTAAAGTGCTAGCCAGTCCCTGGGGACAGGCAGGGTCCTTAAGGCTCCTGGTGCATTGGAGCCTCAGAGGAGAATGCTTGGGTTGTTTCCATGCAGTTTGTCCCTTGGCTTAGTCACGTGCCAGACAAGGTAAATGAGCAGACACCTGGAAGGTCAGAAAGTGGTGTTTCCTACAAATGAGAAGCCCAGTTCTTCTGAGATGCTCCCCACAGCAAGCCTCCCTAAAGGTGCACTCCCACTTTGCTAAGAAACGGTGCTTTTTACTTAACCAGTTTATCTCTGACCAGGCACCCACACCCATTTGTGAGATCTCCTCATTTCCACACTGTCATTCCACATGTTCCCTGGGGTGAGCTCTATATGGTGTCTTCTCTACTGAAGGGCTGGGGCTTCGGTCTCCCCTGTGCTCAGCACACACCGTATACCTGGTCATCTGTAAAGGCGTTTTTCCGCAGTGTGTTCCTCTTGCAGCCCAAACCTACAGCAGTCGACTTGATCTTCACAGTGGTTAAGGGATCAATATTGAGCAGTACACAGCCCCAGGGTCAAATCTTCAGTCTTTGGGGGAAATCTCAAAATGTGATCGCAGTGCAGCTGTGTGTAGCATGGATGCTACAGTGACTATTACCCATGACGCTTGTTGAGTCTCTGCAGCGTCAGGAGTTTTGATCCAGGCACCTGCCCCGTGTGTGAAGAAAATGTGATAGGGGGGTTGCATTTTCTTCTCTTGTGTGTAGTTGACAGCTTAACGACTGGAACTTGGAGCAGGAGGCGATTCTCCGGCTGTCCATCAGGCTCTACATGCAACAAGCAGAAGCCACTCTTGTATTCTGAACATGACTCTGCCCTGATGGTCTGTGGGCACATGGGCAAGTCCCCCGGCTTCCAGTTCCCCGTTCCTGTGTGCGGAGAGAGGGCTGGACTAGGTAGCAAACCTCAGGTAGTCTACCGAAGTGAAGACCAGGCCTTGTGGGGCGTTTGGTGGGTGATGAAAGGTCGTGAATGTGGTCATGCAGAGAATGGGGGCGGGGAGGGGTGTGAACTGGGAAGACAGAGAAAGTCCAGCGTGGAGTAGTAGCAGCTGCTGAAGGTTCAGCTTTCTGTGTGAGGCAATGCCTGGTGGTGCTGTGTATCCTTCCCTGGGGTTGACAGGTAGTGCTCACCACACAGTATGAGAACAAACAAACATCCAGTTGATATAGTGAAGTATAACTTGGAGGAAGGGGTTGTCAAGATGAGTTTCTTTCCTAAATAGGAAAGAACATTCTAGACCTAGGGTGCATTGAAGGAGCAGGGCCCTGGGGTTGAGAGAAGGGAGACTCACCTGCTGCCTCGTGAATGCTCTGTCTAGGCTGCAGTCTATCCTTTTCACTCTTTTGAAAACAGACATATTTATTTTGAAACAAGAAGATACTGTTTACTTGTTGGAAAAAAATACCACAGATATTTTTCACCCATAAACCTTGAAAAACATTCAAATTACATATTGCTACTAAAAGGGCCAACTTCCTGGCTACCTTGGATTAAAAATATAGCTGAGAGAGAAATAGTTTTGCAGGCATTTGAATATTCTTTTTTGTGGTACTAGGTACTGAACCTACTGAATTCATGTTCTACTATTGAGCTACACCCCACCCCCACCACTGATATACACCCCATGCTCCATCATTGAGCTATACCCACAATCTGTCTAAGCCTTTACGTTAGTAAAATACTAGGAATTCAGATTACAACAGTAACAACTGCTTAAAAAATCCAAACAGGACAAAATGAAATAAAGAGTGAAAGACCCGTGAGTCTCCTCTGTGACCCATCTCTCATCCTCACAAAAAGCCATGTCTTTGTGTGGTTTATTTGGGTCCTGTCTTTCCAGATTTTCTCTACAGATGCAAAAATTGCCTCGATTTGGCTCATATCACACAGTTTTGTAACCTGCAGTTACACTTCATGTATCTTTGACATCTTTACTTGGTGGCCGGACTGTAGTCTGTCCTTAGGCATCCCTTTAAGGTTGAGTGTGAGGTCCCCGTACTGAAGCTGAAGCAGGGGGATCAGAGTTCAAGATCAGCATGGGCTACATAGTGAGTTAGAGGTCAACCTGAGCTGCAGGAGAATTCGTCTTTAAAACAACAACAACAAGGGGTTGGGAATTTAGCTCAGTGGTAGAGCGCTTGCTAGCAAGTCCCTGGGTTCGATCCTCAGCTAAAAACAGAAACAAAAACAAAAACAAAACCCTGGCTAGAGAGATGGTGTAGTGGTTAAGAGCACTGGCTACTCTTGCAGAGGACCCAAGTTTGGATCCCAGCATGACAGCTCATAACTGGAACTTAGATACATAGAAAATAAATTAATAAATCTTTAAAAAAAAAAACAAACAAAAAAACCCCAAAAACAAGGGGGCTGGAGAGATGGCTCAGAAGCTAAGAGCATTGGCTGCTCTTCCAGAGGTCCTAAGTTCAATCCCCAACAACCATATACGGGCTCACAGCCATCTATAATGAGATCTGGTGCCCTCTTCTGGCCTGCAGGCAGACATGCAGGCAGAACGCAGTATATATAATAAACAAACAAACAAACAAATAAATCTTTAAAACAAACAAAACAAAACCCAAAACCAGGGGCTAAAGAGATGGCTCAGCACTAAGAGCACTGTGAATGAATGAGGTGTGTGTGTGTGTGTGTGTGTGTGTGTGTGTGTGTGTGTGTGTGTGTGTGTGTGTGCGTGTGTGTTGGGGGTGGGGTAGGGAAGCAGCATACACGCCACAGCCTGTGTAGGGAGTCAAAGGGCAACCTGTAGGAGTGGGCTGTCTCCTTCTACCTTGTGGATCCAGTATACTGAACACAGGTCTCCGGGCTTGGCGGCCAGTGTCTACCTGCCGAGCCATCGCACTGGCCCTCCTGGTAGGATGTTAATGTACCTATGTGCATCTACAGTCTCAGTCATCCTGATAAATTTATAGGTGGCACCCCTTTTGCTCTCAGGTCTAATAAGTCATTTCTCAGCCTGTGCCGTGGGGGCAGAGCTGGACAGATGGCTTCATTGCCCAGTGCATCATCCTAGAATGGAATCAAAAGCTACTTACCCTCTCGGGGCAAGGCACAGCCTGAAAAAAACGTTTACACTGTACGGAGTGACTTACAGCAGGACACAGCCCGAAGTTAACATGGAAGATTTTTTGTGAGAGTGCCAGAAATGGTCTGGGAGTGGTGAGACCTGCCTGACCTGAGGTCATACATATTCTGGCCTTAAGCCTAGTTAGTGGTTCTTTAGCACTCTTACTTGAAAGTACTTTCATATAAGAGGAATATTAACTCTGTGCCTTCTACTTCATGGTAAATGTTAATTGTGCTTCTGTCTTAGGAAGCTTCAACCAGATTCTAGAGCGAAGGGTTCTTTTTCTTCCCCATATCCCTATCCATTTCTCCATCTTTCTATCCTGTCTCAGTGTCTTAGTTAGGGTAACAGTTGCTGTAATGAAACACCATGGCCAAAGAAACTTGAGGAGGAAACGTTTGGTTCGGCTTATGCTTCCACATCACAGTTCATCATCAGAGGGAGTCACGACAGCAACTCGAGCATAGGAGGGACCTGGAGACCCTAGCTGATGTAGCCACCATGGAGGAATGCTGCTTACTGACCTGCAACTCATGACTTGCTCAGCCTACATTCTTTCTTATAGAACCCAGGACCCAGGGATGGCCCCATTAACAATGGCTGGGCCATCTCCCATCAATCACTAATTAAGAAAATGTCCTACAGCTCCATCTTATGAGGCATTTTCTTACTTGCGGTCCCCTCCTCTCAGAGGATTTTAGCTTGAGTCAAATCAACATGAATCTATCCAGTACACTTAGCTTATCTAAATTTTTTTGTTTCTGTATATGTTTCTGTGTGTGCTTGAGGAGGCCAGAAGAGGGCGCCAGATCCCCTGGAACTGAAGTTACAGGTAATAATTGTGAGCTGCCCTGTGTGGGCGCTGGGAACTGAACTCACATCCTCTGGAAAAGCAGCACACACTCCTGCTGAGCCATCTCTTTAGCCTCACGTTTGTCTTTTTAAATGACATATTGAGTTTGGGTGGCAGAGCCTAGCTTGTTGAGGCTGTCAGGTTCAGGCTTGATTGGACTCTAAAAATAAATAAACACTCTAGTAACAATCTAAGAAAATGCAAGGTGTGTCTGCGCAGCAGCAGAAAGGGAGTGAGCCCCAGGATATGTGTGATTAGATTGTAGAAGGCTTCTTAGGGAAGCGCCTAGTGACTTACAGCATAAATGGTGCACAGAGGTGCCAGTACACAGCCACACTAGCTTTATTACCCTCGCTTATCTTGCCTTGCCTTAGGTTCCTAGGTGTGGGGCTGTTCCTAGGGCTCACTGAATTCTTCAGCTGTTGACAGACAAGAGGTTTATGGATCTGGTGTCAGGGAAATCACTGATAAATGGAGTTTTAGACAGGCCCCACCCTCTGCTGGTTGTGTGGTCATTGGTTAAAAAAAATCTCCTATCTTTCTTTGTTGAGTTGGCATTATAGAGAAAATAACAGCTTTATTGGTTTAGACACATTAAACTTACTTTCCACCCCCCACTTGTACAGAGCTAATTCAAGGCACTAAATATGTAAGTTCTTATCTATGTGGGTTTGACTACAGAAGCTATCATTCCATTCTCTCAATAATGAAGAAAACACTGCTGCTCTCTGGAAGACTCTCGGGCTGTGAGACGTCTGTGCTGTGTGGGATGCGCTTTTTCAGGCATGAACTTCCAACACCCACGGTGCAGTGAACACAAGAGAAGACCTATTTACCACCCAAATCTTAAACATGATTCAGAGTCTGCAGCCTAGAAAAGGAATTGACATTTCCCCCAAAGAATCTCATGTTGGCAGAGATGGGGAGCTTGTCTCCTGGAAGAGTCCACACAGTTCTGAGGACTGTCAGATCACCTTGCAAGAGACAGTGATGGGCAGGACCACACCATGATCAGGACATGTTAGCAATGCAGACCCCTGGCCCTCTAGACCTAAACCTCAGGTTAGGATTCCAAAGATGGATCTGAGGTGGAGGGGGAGGTCACTGAATTTCTTTATTTGTTCTTCTTGCTGTTGTGAGAAAGAATTGTTCTTTCTCTGCTCTTCGCTCAGGGTGGGTAGCCCAGCCTGCCAGGCTCTGCTCTAAAAGCTCTGACCGCACACACCACAGCCCTCAGTTGGGAGCCGCCAGGAACAGGGACCCCACAAGCTTGCCTGTACCCGATTGGAGTTGTTTACATTGCCCCAGGGCGTGGGATAAAGCAAGTGGGTCTCACTCGAAGGGCTGGAGGTGCTTGCTGCCCTTACAATGTTCTAGAAGATTTTCTTGAACAAACACCTCTTCATCTGCACAATGTGTAAGTTCAGAGATGGCTGTTTGGTTGTTGGTCAAAACAGTTTCCCCAGACTCAGCTGACCCCCCTTGAGAAGTGTGTGCACAGACTCCTGACACTGCCGTGGCACACATGGAGCCCACCTTTGCAAACAGGGCCTTTACCGCCGTGGAGTAGTCATGCTAGTGCTTCAGATTCCTCTCATCCTTATGAGCATTTTTGAGGACATTTGAACCATAGATAACTTTGTAACAGTCCACTCATGTTCTACACAAGACAGATGGACATATTTGAGACCAGAAAAAAAAAAAAAAAAAAAAAAAAAAAAGCCTTGAATTGGGTTGGAGTCGTGCTGAAGCCAGGCTGAACTCTGGACAGATCAGCGGCTTTACTGGTTCTGGATCAAAGTGAAGGCCTACAAACATCAGATGTGAGAACCAGCTCTCTACTTCCTATGCCACCAACATCACATGGTGATAATTCACCCGAAGTTCCTAAAATAGCACCTCAGTCCAGAGGAAGTTATCCCCAGGGCTTCAGAAGGTACTGGAAGCCTGGGGAGCAGGTACAGGAGAGTCACTCCCTGTTTTCTGCCCTCATTGGTTTTTCTGTTTATTTATTATTTATTGTTTTTAGACTTGCTAGTCCTCCACAATTCTCCATTCTAGCTCTTGCCTTTACGACAAACCAAATAAAACAACAAAGTGAACTGTTGTAAAGTTTCTAGATTTATTTCCTTCCTTCCTCTTTCTTGGTTTTTTCTTTCTCCCTTCCTTCTTTCCTTCCTTCCTTCCTTCCTTCCTTCCTTCCTTCCTTCCTTCCTTTCTTTTTTCTTTCTTTCTTTCTTTCTTTCTTTCTTTCTTTCTTTCTTTCTTTCTTTCTTTCTTTCCTTCCTTCCTTTATCTCTTTTCTCCCTTCTTTCTTTTTTCTTTTTTCTTTCTTTTTCTTTTTTCTTTTTTTGAGTAAGGGTTTCTCTGTGTAACAGCCTCTGCAGAGGCAGTCGGATCGGAGTTCTTGCTGCCATTACCATTGGAGCAATAGGAAGGTAGTGTTGCTGGGAGACAGACCAGGCTCATTCACCTGCCTTTGATAGCCTCAGCCCATGTGACTCCAACACCGGGTGGTACAGAGGCACAGGAGGAAGAGAGGACTCAGAGCCCTCCTTCCTCTTTCTCACCTTCTGTCTCTCTGTGCTCTTCCCTAGCTCCCCACCCCACCTCCCTCTATGAAGTCTTCCTTTTTCTCTTCCTTCTTTCCACCGCCTGGGGAACCTCTGTGGCATCCCAAGGGACCGAGAGCCCTCCTCTCCACTTTTCTTCTGGAGTTTCTGATGCCTTGACCCTGGGATCTGGCCAGGTGCAAATACAGCTGTTACCTGTCCACGCCTTCTGGGGTTGGAGGGTGGGTCTAGGTTGGGCTCCTTGGCAGTGGAGCACACACTTCCTGGGGAGGAGAGGTGAGTACTTATGGTCTTCTCAGCATGCTGTTCACCCTCATGTGAGGAAAGCAAGCTCTTCCGGTTCTTTGACTATGATTGGACTTCACATGGGAAGATTGTCCTGACAGTATCAGGAGAGGATATTGGACTTCCTCCTGGGTTTGGCTCACAGGTCTCATTTGTGAGGTATGTGGGTCCACTGGCAAATTGTTTCCTGGACTGTTTCATAAATGAGTGGGGTGAGGCACATCTCATTTCCCCCAGGTAAGATAACTGATGTTGAAACTCACCATTTTTACAGATTATGAAGATGTGACTCATAGGGAAGGGAGCTCACAGCTCATAAACTTACGCACTGAATTCCAAACAAGCCCATGGCTCTTTGCACATTGTCTTAACTACTTGTGAAAAGAAGTAACACAGATTAAAGGGGGCTCAGCAGGTATAAATATTGACCCTGTGGCATCCTAGCAAGCTGTTTTTCCCTTGTCAGTGCCCTGTGCAGAAGCCCTCTTCACCAATGGGAATTTTTTAACTTTTTATTTTATGTGTGTGCTTGAGAGTATGTATGTGCAGTACATGTGTGTAGCTGTCCATAGAAGCCAGAAGATGGCATCAAATCTCCTAGAACCAGAGTACACATTGATCATATCCACATACAACTCACCCTTTCTTCCCCATAGTCATCCCCCTGCCTCCTTTATGTCCTCTCTATTTATTTCTGCCCCTTTATGGTCTCTCATTTATTTGTTTATTTAGCCCATAGTGCAGTGAGAACCTGTGGATTGATGTTGTTGATCTGGTGCAGGTCTTGGGACCTGACCATAACTCTAGTGAGCTGAAGAGTGTGACAGCTATACCATGTCCAGAGGACAGCGTTTGCTCCTCCCCATCTTTATTCTCATGTTTTAAAGATTTCATTACTTTTATTTTGTGTGTATGAGTGTTTGGTCTGCAAGTATGTATGTGTACTGTGTGCACGTCTGGTGCCCTTTGAGGCCAGAAGAGGACCTTGGAGCTCCTGGAACTGGAGCTAAGGATAGTTGGTGAGCCACTGTGTAGGTGGCTGGGAACTGCTGAGCCACCTCTCCAGACCTATCTCCCCCTTATTTTTATTTTTAATGGACACAAAACAATAGTTAGTAATTTGTATCATGTGGCCATCATTCAGTACTTTGATGCAATGTGTAATGGTCCACTTAGGGTAGTTGCAATATATCATTTTAGACATTTGTCATCTCTTTGTGTTGGAACATTCAAGATCCTGCCTAAACCAGGTGTTGCTTATACCTAGTACTCAGGACACTGAGGCAGGAGACTTGTGAGTTCTGAGCTAGCCTGAGCTACTTAGCAAGATGAGACACTGTGTCAAAACAATTCCAATAAGAAAAAAATCCTCTCTATTGTCCACCTAGTTGTAACCATAGTTACGCTCAGTATTATATTCTTTTGGTAACCATGATTATACTCCTTACTATAGACTGTTGGTAATCATGGTTACACCCTGTACTATATCCTCTTAGTTTTTTTTTTTTTTTTCTTTCTTTGTGCCTAAAGATGTAATTGATAATGAAAGTGTAAAACCCTATGGGAAGTCCATGGCTTCAGACCGGTCATTCTGACTGTATAGAAAATGTTCACCAAGATGCATGGAATTTGGGACTGGACAAGGGTTTGTTTGAGAAGCTGCCTTAATCTAGCCATGTGATGCTTTGATTTGTGAGTTCATTAAAATAAAGAGATTATCCTGATAGGGGTCATCCTGAACCTATAGGTGGGTATGGTGGTCTTTCCTGTTCAGAAAAACCTCCCTGGATTATTTTTTGGAATCCAGAGATGTGTCTCCTAGGTGATTCTAAGCCCTGTCAAGCTGACATTGAAGACTGACCATACCAACAGGGTGACAAGCAATGGAAGTTTATTTTTCACAGCCCGGGAGACTGGAAACTCTAGAGCAAGATGCCTGCACAGACAGTCTATAGTGAGGCCTTTTCCACGTTGCGAACCATCCACTTCCTGTTGTGTATCTACCCACGGGAAGAGTGCTCACCAGGGGTTGCTTTTGTAATGGTTCCACCTTCATGACCTAATTACCTTCCAAGGACCCTACCTCCAAATACTATCACATTAGGGTTCCAATATATCAATTTGAGGTGATTATCTGCCATGAATTTACTACCAGTTTGCTTCCCAATGACTTTTCTCTACAACCTGCCATGTTCCCCTGCCCGTCTTTAGAGCATCCTTCAGAGAAGGATGTACTTTAGAGACGTCTGTACTTTAGAGGAACACCCACCTTCCGTTCCAAGAGGGTCTGACTCTGTTCCTGTGGTTGGAGTCTTTCTCCTGTCTCTAGGACACATAAATGGGATTCTAGAGTTTGGTAGAGAGACCCGGAGGTCAATGAGTACTCCTTTCACATGGTTTGTTTCTTTGTTTATTTATTTGTGAGCTGATGTGTGGGCACATGGATGTTACAGTGTGTATATGTGTGTACCACATGTGTGCTGATGTCCTTGGAGTCCAGAAAACGGACTGGATCTCCTGGGACTGGAGGTACAGTGGTTGGGAGCTGCCCCATGGGTGCTGGGAACTAAACTCAGGTCCTCTTCAAGCTATTCCCTCAAGCCCTGCTACCTTTTATGTATGTTTTTATTTGTAGGCTCATTCTTTGTTCCTGGAAATTTCCCCATTTCCTCCACTCCCCTGGCTTCTTGTTATACTGGTTTACAAAAGGTCATTTGCATTCAAGTATATAATGTACTTTGAGCATATTCTCCACACACCTCAGTGTCTTTCCCTTCTTATTCCACCCTACCTTTATATATATATATATATGAGTTCCCCACCCCACCCCACCCTACCCTGCTCCACCTCACCGTGTGTGCGCTCATACCGGAGCTGGGAAGCTCTTTCTGGAAATGTGAATCAGTGAGTGGAAAACACAGCTTTGGGGCAGGAAGTAAGGCAACTGGAATAACCTCCCCTTCAGCCTTTCCTTTCAGGTCCCCAAGGCACCTGCATCCTCTCTCCAGAGTTTCCTTGATGGGTCACTTCAAGGAAGCAGCCTGGTGTTGCCAATCCTGCCCTGCCCTAGAACCATGGCCTCCCCAGGTCACCTTCAGTGATGTCCTGCGTGACGCACAGGCCATCACCAGGCTGCCTGCCATCA
The DNA here is from genome assembly GCF_903995425.1 of Onychomys torridus. Lineage (NCBI taxonomy): Eukaryota > Metazoa > Chordata > Mammalia > Rodentia > Cricetidae > Onychomys > Onychomys torridus. The sequence goes on from NC_050450.1 coordinate 46,428,678, forward strand.
CCAGGCACAGGCCATCATCAGGCTGTCTGCCACTACCTGTCCATCTGACTCCCCACACCGTGATTTGCAAATTCAGCCCTTCGGATGCACTTTGGTCCTGGACCTCTATGCTGCGGCACTCTCTGAGGCTCGGGTTTAGGCTCCCTAGACTTTGTTTGGTGGCTTCCCTCACCCAACAACCATCTCTTCATCTTTCAGGCTCTTGACAATGGGACTTCCATAGTGGTTTGTGGGCCCAGCTGAGTCTCATGCATTTTCCCGGCCTCAGGCTCAGACCAGCCCTGACAGGTCAATCAGAAGCTCCACAGAAGCACTTGATAGGAACAGAGTTGGGGCAGAAGCAGCTAACACTGGTCCAGAATGAATTATACCAGTCATCTGGTCCCACTCATAGGCATTCTGGAACTAGAGTTCATGTAAGAAAATCACATGCTTTTATCTTCCCCTGTCTGGGCTCTTTTAAGTAGCTCCATGGGTTTGGCAAGCCCTCGGGGCTCCTGAAGCCAGGAGAAAGCCATACCGTTGCTTGTTTATTCTGTGACGGGCCACACCGAGGCTTGTCAGTTCAGAACCATCTAGCTCAGTTCTCCCACTTCCAGTCCCTCACACTCCGGCTCATTTGTTTTTTTTTTTCTTTCCCCCAGGCCATTGCGTATGTCCAGGAAGAACAAATTCAGATGGCTTGGTTGGTGCCAGGCATATGACAAGGTGTCATAAAGAGGGACTGAATGTTTGCAGAGTCTTATTTCCTCTTCCATCTTTGCACGACACAGGTCTGTCCTTGAGAGATGCCACCTGTCCCTTGTCCTTGGGAGACCTTAGACAGCTCAAAAGATCTTGTTCTGTTGGGTGTCAGGCTGCTGTGAGCTGTAAAAGTGGTGAGTGAGCCGGGTGGTGGTGGTGCACGCCCAGCACTAGGGAGGTAGAGCCAGGTGGATCTCTGTGAGTTCGAGGCCAGCCTGGTCAACAGAGCAAGATCCAGGATAGGCACCCAAACTACTACAAGAGAAACCTTGTCTCGAAAAAACAAACAAACAAAACAAAACAAAACAAACAAACAAAAAAAGTGGTGAGTGAGTCCAGGCTAGTGCGACACCAGCACAGCTCTGCATTTCATTGGCCTGTGTCTATCTGCATAGTATCAGGAGTGAGTCCCAACAACGTTCCTCACTCAGGAGGACGACAATTAAGACTTCCAACCAATGTCTTTTCCTCTGTCCACTTCTCTTAAGGATGAGGAAATTGGCTGTGACTCCCTTCACTAGACTAACCTATGTCTAAAGGGCTCCCTTGTTAAGAAAAGCCTTCCTTCATAGCCCAGGGCATCAGGCCCTTGGCTTATGCCCCGCACCGGTGAGTGCAGCTGTGCTGCTGTTCTTTGCCTCTGCTTTTTAGCTCCTTTCACTGCAGGTCTGCAGCCTGAGTCTGGAGGCTTTTGAATATAGAAACACACCTCTTCCCTTTGCAAATACAATACTATGGCCCCTCCATGGCTGTTGCCAGCAGCGTGGATAGCAAGGGGGAGACAATAGCTGTATTATTCTGTGTACCAGTCATCATAGGTTATGTGAAGCTGCTGTAACAAGTCATCCCAAGGTCCTAGAAGTTACAACGTCAGAGATTTGTTTCTTGTACACGTTATCTGAGCTTGTTGCATTTCTGTCCCATGTCATCTCAACCTAGATTAAGGGGAAAGATTTGAGACTGAGGACAGTGATGTATGCCTCTAATCCTGGCACATGAGAGTCAGAGGTAGGAAGATGGTTGCAAGTTCAAGGCCAGCATGGTTTACACTGTGAATTCCAAGCCAGCCAGGATAGTAATATCCTGTTTCAAAACCTCAACCAACCAAAATGAAAAAACAAAAAGGGAGGAAAAAAGTATTCTACATGAAGAATTATTGAAAGCCAGGCGGTGGTGGCGCACGCCTTTAATCCCAGCACTCAGGAGGCAGAGGCGGGCGGATCTCTAAGTTCGAGACCAGTCTGGTAGACATAGTGAGTTCCGGGACAGATAGCACTATGTAGAGAGATCCTGTCTCAACAAACAAACAAACAAATGACAAAAACCAACCAAACAAAAAACTACCAAACAATGTCAACAAAAAAGAATTGTTGATTGCCATGGAGAAGAAAAAAAGAGCAATGTAAGAGGCCTGGCAGAAATGAAGGTATTCTAAAGAGACATTTATGTCCCTCAATCTATGAGCCTACTGAAACAATAGACCACCCAGAAATAGGGATCACCCTAGGAATTTCATCCTGGGAGAAACAAAAGGTGCCAGCCAGAGCGGGAACTCATCTCCCAGAAGGATATTTCACACGGCACCCACTTGTCAGGCCGGCCACCTTACAGGATGAGACTGCAGCCCAGATGGTAGTGGGCCAGTGGTGGGCAGAACCACATCTTGACAGGGGCTGTTTAGGTGTGCGTATCCTTGGCTTTCTACTTCAATTTTAATTTTACTTCAGGACCTAAAAAGACAGATTTGAGGACTTCATTAGATCTCTTTCTTCCTCTTTCCAGTGTGGCCACACTGAATAAATCTCCTTTTTCAGCCTTTCACTTCTAATTGGGCCCTTTTCATTCACTTATTGAGGACTGGCAGCCGGACCTGATTTGGAGCATAGGTTGTGATCCCCAAATTCTATAACAGCATGAGAATCTGTCACTTGTGCTTTTATATACTGTATATAAGTTCTGCTAAGATTTCATTGGGCAAAGTAGATCATTAGACCAAGTTTGACGTCAGTGAGACAGGACCGTACAATGTGCCCCAGGGAGGACCTCTGACTCTGGGAGCATGGTCCCATGCTCCCAGCCTCTGCCTGGATCTGAGAGTATGATATTCCTTTCAGAACTGGGAAGTGGATCTGGAGCAAGAGTCACGCTAGACCATCTCTGGATCTTCTGATGTTGACAGGAGCTGGTGCAAAAAAAGTAGGTAAATGAGAGAATCAGGACACCTGAGTCTTTACCAGAGTTCCCAGGGTCAGAGGCTGGGTCCTGTAGTCCCAACAAGTGAGAATTGATCATCCATCATTAATAGGTCAATAAAGACACAAATCATAGTGACAAGCAGAGAAAAGATATTCAGTCAATGTGGCCATATGGGGAATAACAGAGATGTCAAGATATCATATTCTGATAAGAGGCTTAAGTTTAAATAAAGGGCAAAGGGTGTGTATAGCTAAGCAGTGTTGGTTAAGGTGTGGTCTCGTCCATCACTGACCCATTATTGCCTCAGCTCCTGCAAGGTGGTCTGACAAGTCAGAACTATGTGAAACCTCCTTCTGGGGGACAGGTCCCACTCTGTCTGGCACCAGAATTCATTTTTTTTCTTTCTTCTAGCATGAGACTCCTAGAGACACTCTAATTTCTTGGGTCCATGATTTCAATAATCTGAGAGCCAAAGGGAGGGTATAAGCAACTCTTTAGTGCTATCTTCATGCCTGCAAGGATGGTTACAAGTAGATTCTCACTTTGCTTCAGTCAAGCTTTGCATCTTCTCCGAACCTCTGACTTCTCATCCTCAAAGAGGAGTTTGAACTACACAAAGGATAAGGTTGGTACTGGCTTGAGGTGATGATTGCTCCGTGGACACCCTTGACCTGTAAGGAAAGTGAGTCATGCATGTGTCTCAAGACCAGAATATCACAGAGATCTTTTCTCCATGCTCTCACCAGACATGACTTGGGCACCCCATCCCTAGAATCTGCAATTTCAATTTCCTTGTATTGTTTTAAATTTGGCTCTGCCTCCCCGCCCCCCCCCATTGTTGTCCCCTTGTTCTCTGCTTCCCGGAAACATGATTTTATTTTCCTCAGAGTTTCCATATCAGGAGTAGTATCTTAGAGCAAGCTTGACTTCCCCACCACCAGTGACCTTCCTGAAAGTTGTGTCTACATTTTCAACGGGTTTCTTAAGTTACCTACCCTGTTTCTTCCCACCTCCTAAAATGCCTTTCATAAAGTCTAGCTCAATTGCAGTTGAAAGCAACAACTACCACTCAAATACCTTTTCTCATTAAATTACCATAAATTAGACACTGTATCTCCCAAGATAACATCTATTTCATAGGTTTTCTGCCAATCCAATAGAACACCAAACATTTAGTATGGGCACAGAGTGATCAATAAACATTGATGTGGTACCTCAAGTAGTAAATTCAATTCCACAGTTGATCTCTCAGGGGTCAGTGTTCATGAATCTCTGTTTCATGCAGAATTATGAAAAAAATGCAGAATGCTGCCTAAGTGTACCTAATTGTACAAGATGTGTATGAAACATAAGGGCATTTTGTATTTAGAATCAGGTCCCATTTCTAAGGTGTCTCATCATATATGTGAATCTTCAAAAAAGGAAGAAATCCAAAATATGAAACCCTTCTAGTCTGAGCATCCCCCAGGAAGGCTTGAGGGGTTGATAAATGTATTTTCGAAGTCCTTATAAGTATTGACAGTGGCAGTGGTGAGCCATGACATTTTGTGGACAGGGGACAGGAATGCTGAATACTCTGTTCATCAGCTTTCTATCACTATGACAAAATACCCGAGAGAAATAATAATAATAAGAAAAGGCGCCACACTCTGGCTCAAGGTCTCAGAGACACAGTTACTTGGCTCTGTTGTTTTGGGCCTATGGAGGGGGAGCATCGGGGTGAAAGCTGTGGCTGAGCAAAGCTCGCCCCATCGAGGACATAACCAGGACTGCAAGAACAGGGTGCTAGGGACAAAGTGTACCCTTCAAAAGCATGTCCCAAGTGTCCCACTTCCTCCAAAAAGGCCTCATCAGCTAATGATCGATTTGTTCAGTTATGGATTCAAGAATGTGTTAACCCATAGGTGAGGTCAGAGCTCTCACGATCCAGTCACATCTCAAGGAGCCACTCCTGAACTCTGGTGTGCTGTTTACCACTGTGAGAACCCTTAGTTGGCCTCTTGATACTGTATTTGAGCACTGGCTTCTGAAAGTCTGAGCTGGAGATCCTGGGGACACTATGCTTGACTCTACAACCATTCCTCCTAGTCAAGCCTCCTCTTGGAATAGGTGCATGTGACTGACTCACCCCTTAGACTGCAGTCAGAGTTCACCCCAGCACGTCTTTGCCCTCCTCCAGGCTGGGCTCGACGATGGGCTGCACTGACCCACAATACACAATGAGAGCGATTCAGGAGGATGGAGCAGCCAGCAGGTATGTGGAGGTCTCAAGTGGAGGCACACACAGTAGGAAGGGATGACTTTGAAAGCCCTTCAGTGGAAGGATTCCTCAGTTTTGTCCTTAGCTGTTTTTTATTGTGTTTGTCTTAACGTGCCTCTTAGCTTATTGGAAATGTGTAGCAAGCTGGTTGAGATGCTTCCCTAGAGGGCTTAGTGGACTAGCTGCATCCTTGTGTGTGTTTATGTGATGGTTTATTGCAGGACACAGACAACAAAACCCATTCAAGAACAGCCTATGCCACGAGAGCTGGCAGTCTCTTACCTACCCTCACCCATTACCACACCCTTCCACGATGAAGCACCATTTCACTTAGGGCATTATAACTAGATTGCAGGGCTCTTTCTGGGAATTTCCAAAGGCGTCTGGCTCTCCCTGTGCTGGAGCCCTTGGTTACTATAGTAACTACATTATAAATCTAGAGAGAAATACAGTTAGTGATTAACCTCTTCTGTCAGTCCTTGCAGTTGACTGTAAGCAAGAGCCACTCATACAGAAATTAGATGTGGGAGGGCTAGGGAGCATGGTATGCTTCTTACGCTCTCTACAGGAGCCTGTGGACTATGCCATGAGTTGTTGGCACATATGTTGGGGCCACTATAGAAAATCTTGAGGACCCAAGCTGTGTCTGTCCATCATGTAGTAGTGTTGATGGGTGTTGGGCAAGGGTTGTGGTGTGCAAGTTTGTTGTGTGCAGGCTGTGGAGTTCAGGCTGTGATATGTAGGCTATGATGTACAGGGCTGTGATATTCAGGTTGACTACAGTCTGAACACCATTCAACTTGTAGAATACAGGGCTGTGGTGTTCAGCTTGTACTGTGCAGGGCTGTGGTGTTTAGTTTGTAGTGTGCAGTTGTGGTGTGTAGGGCTATGGTGTTCAGGTTGTGGTGTGCAGGACTGTGGTGTTCAGGTTGTGGTGTGCAGGGTTGTGGTGTTCGGGCTGTGGTGTGCATGGATGTGGTGTTCAGGTTGTGGTGTGCAGGGTTGTGGTGTACAGGGTTGTGGTGTGTAGGCTGTGGTGTGCAGGGATGTAGTGTTCAGGCTGTGGTGTGCAGGGTTGTGGTGTTCAGGCTATGGTGTGCAGGGATGTAGTGTTCAGGCTGTGGTGTGCAGGGTTGTGGTGTTCAGGCTGTGGTGTGCAGGGATGTAGTGTTCAGGCTGTGGTGTGCAGGGTTGTGGTGTTCAGGTTGTGGTGTGCAGGGTTGTGGTATTTGGGCTGTAGTGTTCAGGTTTTGGTGTACAGGGGTGTGGCTGTGTGTCAGGCTGTGGTGTTCAGGTTGTGGTGTGCAGGGTTGTGGTGTTCAGGTTGTGGTGTGCAGGGATGTGGTATGCAGGCTGTGGTGTGCAGGGCTGTAGTGTTCAGGCTGTGGTGTGCAGGGCTGTGGTGTTCATGTTGTGGTGTGCAGGGTTGTGGTGTGTAGGCTGTGGTGTGCAGGGCTGTAGTGTTCAGGCTGTGGTGTGCAGGTCAGTGGTAGTTTGGAGTCAGAATCTTGATTAGTTTTTGAAGTTCTTACTCTTGATTTTTTATGTATAAAGACTAGCCTGACCCCTTTCACTGGGTGGATGGTCTGGAATAAAGCGTTTAAGGAAGGTCTCTCAGTCTAACCTAGTGATGCTCACGTCCTTCCTGTAACCCTGGAAATATTGCCCACACATGTTTAGCTTGTGTTTCCATGAGCAGAGTGTGTCCAGAGTGAGAACCTGGTTGAGCTTCTGCAGGTGACTCCAGTAGAGCTGCTAGTGACCCACCTTGTCCTTAGATAGCCAAAGAGGGCAAAGGAAAATCCTTGAAAGGACAGTGGTCTGGGGCTACCTGTCTCCAAACAGTCTTTCAGAATGAGCACTGGGTAATGGCGTGATGTCCTCAGGCAGGGAATGGGGAGGGTTCTTCCTGAGGATGAGCCTGGACATGTGAAGCCAAGGGATCAGGCCAACACCTATGACTCCATGAAGGCTCTTGGGGGAGGGTGGTGAGTCCTGGGACACAGCGTCTTCTCTTCTCCAGACTCCTGCTGCAGAGCAAAGGTCTAAGGACAAGTGAAAGGAACTGAGTGTCCATGTGTATTGTGATAACTTTTGTAAAGACTTAATTTTTAAAAAGATATATTTTTAAGTGTTTGTGTGCTTGCCTGTCTGTCTCTCTGTCTCTGTCTCTGTCTGTCTATCTGTCTCTTTCTGTCTTTCTGCCTCTCTCTCTGTCTCTGTCTCTGTCTGTCTCTGTCTCTCTGTCTGTCTCTGTCTGTCTCTCTGTCTCTGTCTCTGTCTGTCTGTCTCTGTCTCTTTCTGTCTTTCTGTCTCTCTCTCTCTGTCTCTCTGTCTCTCTGTCTCTGTCTCTGTCTCTGTCTCTCTCTGTCTCTCTCTGTCTCTCTGTCTCTCTGTCTCTCTCTCTCTCTCTCTCTCTCTCTCGTGTGTGTGTGTGTGTGTGTGTGTGTGTGTGTGTGTGTGTGTGTGTGTGTGTATACACAGGCAGGTACTCACAGAGGCCAGAAGTAGGTGTTAGATGCCCCGGGGTTGGAGCTACAGGCAGTTTTGACCCACCTGACATACTCAGCCACTGAGTCATCTCTCTTTTCCCAGGAGTTGGTACATGAAAAAACAGCAAGCAGAGAGTGCAAGGTTTCCTATACTCCTGCCCCACTGTCAACCTCCCCTGCAGAGGGGACAGTCAGCACAAGTGACAGCCGCAGCCTGTCTCCAGACTTTTTGTTGAACTGACAGTCCCTGAGAGTGAAAGGCTGTGAATTCTCAGCTCTGGGCCACCCTGAAAGAGGAGTAGAATGTTATAATTTGTGCACATCTTCCCTCAAAACAGAAAGCGTCAATAGGAACCATTGGGACAATTATTTCAGCTTACAGATCAAGAGTCTGAGGTCCAGAGAAGGCCAGCGGTGTTTCCAAGACCGTGCAGTGAACCAGAGCCTGAATCTGGGGGGAAATGCTTTTCTTTGCATTTTCTTGAGTGCTGGTAAATTACTGCAGGGTGATCCCTGTGGTCAACTGCTGTGTAATGTCTAGAGATGAGATGCTGCAGAATGACATGGTGGAGAACAGCCAGGTGTTTTTGTTTGGGGGGAAATGGAGGGCTGTTCACCTCACACCAGTGAGGGAATAGGGTGTGTGTGTGGGTTCACGGGCACGTTCATGGGCATTTCCAGAAACAAAGCTTATGGCCCATAGGTCTGAAAATCAGGCTGGCTTTTAAGGACCACCGCCACCCCACCCCATGCTGCCCAAATCTCCGTCCCTTTGCCCTTTGACCTCTGACAATGCCTGTCCTTTTCCTGCTCCAAGAAGAACCTGCCTTTGAGGAGTTGCCAAGGGCCATTTAAAGTCGGTGGCAGGGTGGAGGAGAACCTTGTTCTTCCTAGAGAGAGAAATGAAACTAGTTTTCCTTCAGTTTCCCATGCCGCAGAGACTGTCCCCACCCTGCCTCTTCTCGGGACTCTAGAATCTTCCTTAATATTGCTAGTTGGCATCTAACTAGATCGGCACAGTGTTCCCAAAGCCAGGAGACCTGACCTGTCAGTGTAATAAATGCCCAACCTCCTCTTCAGCTGTTTGTTACAATCAGTAGGGACTATGGGGGTGTGCTGTTGGCAGGAGTTGGTGTGGGAAGTTGCAGGGGCAGCTCTTAATCTCTGATACACTGTAGGAACCACAATGGGGTAAAAGCTGAATCAACCTCAATGTACACAGAGATGCTTATGTTCGAATCAAATGCATTTCTTTTTAGGAGGTATGTGGTTGGATTATGTGGTGGTTTCAATGAGAGTGGCCATAGGCTCATATATTTGATTGCCCAGGCATTAGGGAGTGGCCCTATTTGAGGAGGATTAGAAGGATTAGGAGGTATGGCCTTGTTTGAGTAGGTGTGGTCTTGTTGGAGGAAGAGTACAGCTGGGCTTTGAGGTTTCAAAAAACCCACACCAGCCCCAGCATCTTTGTCTCTCTCTTGGCCTGTGGATGAGGATGTAGCTTTCAGGTACTTCTCCAGCACTGTGATGATAATGGACTGCATCTCTGCAACTGTAAGTAAGCCCCCAGTTAAATGCTTTTTAAAATAGGAGTTGCCTTGGTCATGGTGTCTTTTCATAGCAATAGAAACATGACTAACATGTAAATATTTTTAGGTGGAGAGGTTGTATTGTTACCACTCCCTCTCAAATTTATGACCTCTTCTTTATTACTGCTATTATCATGCACACACACACACACACACACACACACACACACACACACACACCATGGTATGTGGGTCTCAGGGATTGAACTCAGGTTGTCAGGTTTGGCAGTCAGCGCCTTTACTGGCTGAGCCATCTTAAATATTTATTTTTAAGTGTGTTTTAAATGCATGCATGTATGTGCACCATGTGTGTACCTGGAGGGCAGAAGAGGGTATTGGATGCAGCTGATGTGAGCCACCCAACATAGGTACTGGGAAACAAACCCAGATCCTCTGCAAGAGTAGCAAGTGCTCTTACCTACTGACTCATCTCTCCAGGCCTTCACTGAGCCGTCTTGCTGGCCCTAGTCTGTGCCTCTTGATTGGTGTGTTTAATTCATTCATCCACACATCGTTCTGGACACAGGTGTTATGCACATGGGAGAAGGGAGTGTCTTGTTTGCACTTCTCTGGAATTCAGCTTCTGCAATGTGGGATGGACTACATCTTCTGGTCCACAACTAGGTTGGAGCTGGAGAAGCAGCAGCCATCTTGGCTGTGCCCATCTGGAGTCAGGCTTGTAGCATGCAGAGAATGAGAAGGAGCCAGGGTGAGGTGGGGATAGGCTCAAGGCTACAGACACTGCTGCTCTTATAATGCTTTGTCAGACCTCCTTGAATAAACATTTTTAAAAAATTAATTGGTTTATTGTGTATGTGTGTATGCTTGAGTGTATCTGTGTGCAGGAGCCCTTGGCAGCCAGAAGGTGTCAGAACCCTTTGGAACTGGAGTCAAGGACAGTTGTGGGTGCTGGGAACGGAACCCCAGTCCTCTGTAAGAGCAATACGTGCTCTTAATCACTAAGCTATCTCTCCGTCCTGAATAAATACGTGTTCATTACAGAATTTTGCTTGGCTGGTTTCAAAATGGTTTTCAGCAGTTTGCTTATTTCACAGGGGGTCTGTGCATTGATTCCTAAGATTAATGCTTCAGAAAGGGAATCCACTTTCTAAAATATTGGCTTCATTTGGAAATGTAATGTTTTATTATTTTATTATACTGGGTTATATAAGGTGTGTTGGTCATGTTTATCTAAAGGAACAGAACTGATAGAATGAATATAAATGAATATATATATTTGATGGGTGATATTGCTCTGTATGCTATGATTGTGTTGCTCTGATTAGTTGATAAATAAAATGATTGGCCAGTAGCCAGGCAGGAAGTATAGGAAGGATAAGCAGACAAAACAGAATTCTGGGAAGAAAAGGCTGAGTCAGGAGTCGCCAGTCAGACACAGAGGAAGCAAGATGTGAAGGCAGAACTGAGAAAAGGTATCAAGCCACGTGGCTAAACGTAAATAATAATTACAGGTTAATTTAAGTGTAAGAGCTAGTCAGTAAGTGTAATGGCTGTACAGTTTGTAAATAATATAAACCTCTGTGTGTTTACTTGGGTCTGAATGGCTGCAGGACCAGCGGGTTGGGTGAGAGAGATTTGTCCTGATTGTGGCCAGGTGGGACACAGGAAAACTTCAGCTACATATATTAAAAGGGGATTTATTAGGTTGGCTATATGGTGGGACCCAGATAGCCCAACAATGGCTGTCTCATGCTGGAGAGGCAATTGCTCAGTCCACGAGGCCAGATGTCTCCACACTCCCAATCTGACACTGAGGCTGGAGGATTCCCAGAGAGATGCCGGACTTCAGTCTACTTTGGAGCTGAAGAGGATGTTTCTAACATTGGTGGAGGTATGCAGCAGCAACAGAGTAGATGGATTTGCCAGCAAGAGTGAAGAGAAGCAGGCAAAAAGCAAAGTCTTTTATTCTGGGCTACACAAGAGGCCCTGATTAGTGTGGCTCTTCCTGCTTGAAATAATCTAAGAAAATCCCCCCACAGGTGTGCTCAGTGGCTTGGTCATATCCAGTCAAACTGACAACTGTGATTAGCCAACACATAGGCCATTTTCACAAAAGTATATGAAGTACTTTGAGCATATGACATCCTTACCATTACCTCCCTCTCTCATTTCTCTCCCCTCTCCTTAGGCGCCCTGTTCCCTAGACAGTCTCCTTTCCACTTTGATGTGATGTGTACACACATGATTTATGTAAAATCTAGGATCCACAAATGAGAGAATACATGTGATACTTATCTTTTTGAGACAGACTTGACTCGATCAGTATGGAGGTTCTTCAAATAACTAAAAGTAGATGCATGTGATCTATCTATAGCACTGCTGCATATCTACCCTAAGGACCTGAATTCAACATCACAGGCACCTACCTGCACATCAGTGTTTACTGTAGCTTATCCACAACAGCTTTTTACAGAACCAACCTAGGTGTCCAGAGCAAAGGAATGGGTAAGAAAAGGTGGTGTATGCACACAATTGAGGCTTTTCTAGCCATAAAGAAAAATGAAGTTATGTTGTATGTAGGAAAACAGACACAACTGGAGATGATCAAATTAAATGTTATCTATCTATCTATCTATCTATCTATCTATCTATCATCTCTCTCTCTATCTATCTCTATCATCTATCTCTATCTATCTATCTATCTATCTATCTATCTATCATCTATCTATCTATATCTATCTATCTATCTATCATCCATCCATCTATCTGTCTGTCTGTCTATCTATCTATCTACCTATCTATTATCTATTTTACCTTTGTTTTTTCTCTGAACATTTCAAGAGCCTTTAAACTCACTAAACAACTTTGAAAGGCTTTATATGCTAGTGTCATGCATGTATGGTCTACACAAAGCCAATATCCAAATTCAGTGGCCATATTTGGATTCAGAGGAGAGAGACAAATAAATGATTGAAATGTCAAAGGAGATGCTGGATTTGTTAGAATAACATACCTAGACTAATAAAACCAGCAGCATCATTGGTCATCACCCTCAGAGAGGCTGGGGGCAGTGTCTTGCTCTGAGACAGACCAGGCTATGTACCTGCCTCTGATGTGGTACCCATGTGGCTCCCATCCTGGGTGGCATGGAAATGGTGAAATGAGGGAGGGCTTAGAGCCACCCTGTAGACAAAATTCTAAACGGTCTTATTAAATAAGAAACACAGAGCCAAATACAGTGTTAAAAGCCCAAGAGATCAGAGCACTAGCAAATAGCCTTTAGCTTACCAGTCACTGCCATCCTTCCCCTGAGAGAGAGAGACCTTCTCCTGTGTGACTTGTCTTTTTATTGCCTTTCTGTTCTGACTTCTCATTGGCTCTAAACCCAACCACATGATTTCTTCATCACTGCCTGTCTATACAGACCTCTAGTTCTCTATGGTTGGTACTGCGATTAAAGGTTTGGGTCACTGCTTGGCTGTGTCCTTGACCACACAGAGACTCTGCCTGCCATGTGATCAGATTAAGGACGTGTGCCACCACCACTGGACTTCTGCTAAATGGCTTTCTTTTAGCTCTGATCCCCAGGCAACTTTATTTATTAACATACAAATAAAATCACATTTCAGCACAAATAAAATATCACCATGCCCTTCTTTCTTTTAATCCTCTGTCTCTCCTTGCTCATTCTAGGCTTTCTTGCCTTTATCTCATTCTATGAAGCCTTCATTCTTCTCTCCCTTCTTCCCACTTCCCCAGGAACCCATATGCCATCCCATGGAACCCAGAACTCCATCCCTCACTTCCTTCTGGAGCCTCTGATGCCTTGACTCTGGGGTATGGCCAGGTGCCAGTGCAGGCTGTCATCTGTCCTCTGTCTGTGGCTTCTGGGTGGAGGATGAGTGAGAGGACAGTTGGATGCAGACCAGTCTTCTTGGCAGTGGGGAGTTCCTCACCTGGGAAGACTGTTCTTGACCCACCATGAAAGGATGTTAGACTCCTGGGCCCAGCTCACATGTCCCAATGGTTAGGTTTGGTGGAGTCTGTGGCCAACTGATTGTTTTCCAATCCACTTCATAAATTTACTATGTGTTTTCTCTCATAGTTACATTTTTTGATCTTACTTTTTCTGTTCCTCTTTATTATTGTCAGTTCACACATAATAACTATATATATTTATTGTACAAATTGAGATTTTGCTGTATGTATATGAAGTGTAACAATCAAAGGAAGGAGCCAGGTGGTAGTGGCACACGCCTTTAATCCCAGTACTCAGGAGGCAGAGTCAGGCAGATCTCTGTGAGTTCAAGGCCAGCCTGGGCTACAGAGTGAGTTCCAGGAAAGGCGCCAAAGCTACACAGAGAAACCCTGTCTTGAAGGAAAAAAAAAAAATCAAAGGAAGGCCCATTAACTCAAACATTTATTATTTATTTCGTTACTGTTACTTAATTTATGTGTTTGTGTGTATCTGTCTGCCGTGTGATACTCTCAGAGGCCAGAAGAGGGTGGTCAGATGCCCTAGAGATGGAGTTACAAGTGGTTGTGTATTACCATACCACTGATGAGAACTGAACCCAGGTTCTCTGGAAGAACAGCAAGTGCTCTTAAGCACTGAAGCTACCTCTTCAGCTCTGACCATTTCTTTGTTTTGGGAACCTTTAAAACCCATTTGTTTAGCAATTTTGATATATACAATAATCATGAACTCCAATATTCCCAAATGCCACCATGCTCCAGGACCGATTCGATACCTAGCTGGAGTTTTGTAGTTACAAACTGACTTATCTAGTCTTACCTCCTTCGCCCCCTTTCTAGCTTCAGTTACCCATATTCTTGTAGATGAATTTCTAAATGGTCTTATTAAAATAAAAAGCATGGAGCCAAATATAGGGGTGAAAGCCTTAGGTCAGGGAAATAGGGAAAGCCACCAGCCAGCCTTACCTCACCAACTCTGCAGCTTCCAAATGAGAGTTACTTCTGTCTACCCATGCCTTTATTGCCTTGTTGTTCTGCCCTCTCATTCGATATCTTAGCCCAGCTACCTCACTTCCTCTTCCTATACAGCTCTATCACTTTTGGTCCGTCTGTACAGACCTCCAGGCCTCTATGGTTGGTACTGGGATTAAAGGCGTGTGTCACTACGCTTGGCTCTGTTCCCTAGTGTAGCCTTGAACACACAGAGATCCTGCCTGCTAAGAGATTAGGGTATGTGCTGCCTGACTTCTTGTTTACTTAAAATGGCTTGCTATTTTCTCTGATCTCCAAGTAAACTTCATAAAAGCACAAATAAAATATCACCACATATTCTACTCTGTATTTCCTTTATTTTTTCCTAAATAGCCAGTATGTTTATTTTTATTTATTTATTTTTTCCCAACACAATTTTTTGTGGTTGTTGTTTTGTTTTTCGAGACAGAGTTTCTCTGTGTAGCCTTGGCTGTCCTGGAACTCACTCTGTAGACCAGGCTGGCCTTGAACTTATAGATCTGCCTACCTCTGCCTCCTGAGTGCTGGGATTAAAGGCATGTGCTACCACCGCTAGGCCCAACATAATATTTTTATTGGTTATTTGGGGAACTTCACAAATTGCACCCTGACCACATTTGCTTCCCAGGCTCAGCCTTCCACTCTTTTGCCTTCCTCCCAAAGAGAAAAAGAAATTGCCAAATCCAAGTTATATTGCCTTCTGCTCATATACTCACTGGAGCATGGCCAGCCCCTTAAAGATAACTGAGTCCTCCACTCACCAGAAGCCACCAACTGTGAAGAGCGACACTTCAGCATCCCTTTCATGATTTTCAAGAACTCTTTTCAATGGCTTCCTGTCTAGACTGTTTCTCTTTGGGGGGTGGGGTAGGATGGGGAGAGACTGTCACAGCTATCTTCAATGCCTCTCATTCTCAACTCTGAGTCTGCAGTCATTGAAAGCACTGTGAAAGAGGCTTCCTTGCCTACAACAGCCAGCAGCAGCACAGATTGTGGACTTCCACATGGTTTCCAGTAGCAGCACAGACCACGTTCACATGGCCTCGGGCTGCAGCATGGGCCACGGACCTTAACCTGGTCCCCAGTGCACCGTGGATCATGGACATCAACATGGTCTCCTGTGGCAGCCCTGATCAAGGACCTCAACATGATCTCGGGTGGCAGCATGGATCACGGACATCAGTGTGGCCTTGTGCTACTCTGCATTTCTATGAAACCAATTTGGTAAGCTCCACGCATGAATGAGAGCATGTGGTGCTTCTTTTGTTTAATACAACGCCGTCTACCTAGGTTACCACAAACTTCAGAATTCCGTTCTTT
The DNA here is from genome assembly GCF_903995425.1 of Onychomys torridus. Lineage (NCBI taxonomy): Eukaryota > Metazoa > Chordata > Mammalia > Rodentia > Cricetidae > Onychomys > Onychomys torridus. The sequence goes on from NC_050450.1 coordinate 46,444,226, forward strand.
TTCATGGCTATCATTCTATTGTTTTTGTTTGTTTGTTTGTTTTTGTTTTTGTTTTTTTGTTTTTCGAGGCAGGGTTTCCCTGTGTAGCTTTGCGCCTTTCCTGGAACTCACTCTGTAGCCCAGGCTGGCCTCAAACTCACAGAGATCTGCCTGGCTCTGCCTCTTAAGTGCTGGGATTACGGGCGTGCGCCGCCAACGCCCGGCTCCATTGTTTATATACACCACCTTTTCCTAATCCACTCATCCATAAGTGACCGCTCTGGGGACTGTCTACTGGCTGAACAGTGCTGCAATGAGTCTGAACGACCTGGCATTTTGTTTCCTTGGCAGATGTACCCGGGGGCAAGACAGTTGGGTTACACGGCAGTTTTATTTCTTGTTTTCTGAGGAACCTCCATGTAGTTTTCCATACTAAATGCATTAATGTATGTGAATTTTCCATCTCCTCATGGTGGGCAGCGTTTGCTGTCTGTCTTATTATTTGTTGATTTATTACTTACATGTTTTGTTATTTGTTATTAGCATTGGTTGTCTTCCATGCCAGCTGGGGTGAGGCGATGTCTCATTGTGGTTTTGATTTGCATTTCCTTGGTTGGCCATGCTGTGGTGTTTTATAAATAATACTTCATGGCTGTTTATATAGCATTTTTGTGAAAAGGGTACTCAGGTCATTTGCCTGGTTTTGGCTGGGTTGCTTTTTCAGCTGTTCACTGTTTTAGTCCCTGTATATTCTGGACACAAGTTCTTTCTCAGATGAACAAATTACACATCTTTACTTGTGTAAACTGTCTTCTCATTCTTTGTTTTCCTGTTTGAAATAATTCCATTAGTCAAACTTTTATTTTTTATTTTATTTTTTGTCTTTATTTTCTTCTTTTACTTTTATTTTTACTTTTTTTTTTTCTACATCAGACTGGTATTGTTTCGATGTGCTAACAAGGTTTGTGGGAGACATATGCCGCTCAACGGTGTGAACATTCAAGCACCATGCTTATGCACCAAAGAAAAGATCCCCCTTGTCAATTGTTTGCTTTTGTTTCCTGTGCTTTTGAAGTTTGTCATTGCTTGGGTAGGTGAGGTGGCTCTGCAGGTAAAGGTTCTTGCTTCCTGAGTTCACACACACACACACACACACACACACACACACACACACACACACACGATATATAAATGCAGTAAGAAGTTGCCTTTGCTGACGTCCGGGAGCTACCATTGGTAGCTTTGAATTGAGTGCAGACAAGGCCTCCTTTCATTTTTCCTGTGGATATCCAGCTTTCTTATCACTACTTACTGAAGAGATCATCTTTGCTCCAATTCATATTTTAGCAGTTGTATTGAAGATCAGTTTTCAGGGATAGATGCATGAGTTATTTCTAAGGTTTCAGTCATGCTCCATTGATCTATGTGTTGATAGTTATGCTAGTAGTATTTTGTTTTTTATAGCTTTGCCCTAAGTTTTAAAATCAAATGCTCTGATTTTTCCAGACTTTGTTTCTGCCCAAGACTTATTTGGCTTTTTGGAGTCTGTTAGGCCTGAATATGAATGTTAGTATTATCTTCTCGAGCTCTGAGAAGTTGCATTGGTATTTTGATGGGGATTGCATTTTGTATCACATCTGGAGTTGTTTCGAATCATGGCATCTTACCAATATCAGCTCCTCCAACTCAGGGTCACCCATTCCTTGGGCTTTCTTTTAGTTTCTTTCATTGGTATTTCATAGTTGTATTATAGGGGTCTGGATTAGTTACTTTCTTCACTACTGTGACAAATGTCTCACGAAAGCCACCGAAGAGGTAAAGGTTCTCTTTTGGCTCACCGTTCAAGGGTACAGTCCATCATAATGGGACAGTCACGCTGGCAGGGGCTTGGAATGTCTCAGAAGAAAATGGATCACAGGACTATATGTAAGACATGAAGCTTCTAGAAGAAAATATAGGGGGACTGCTTCAAGCATCAGCAGGGGCAGGAAGGAGAGAGAGAGAGAGAGAGAGAGAGAGAGAGAGAGAGAGAGAGAGAGAGAGAGAGAGAGAGCCACATTTAGGGTTGACTTTTGCACCTTAGTTAACTCAGTCTATAAACTCCCTCACTGACATGCCCAGAGGCCTGCCTATTAGGTGATTCTAGAACCTGTCAAGTTGACAGCCAATATCAACCACCACAGAGTTCTTTACTCACTTGGTAAACTTTATCCTTAAGTATATTATCATTTTTTTTTGGTGGCATATGAATACAATTTCTTAAATTTTCTTCTGTGTATGCTTATTATTGGTATGTAAAGATGCCAACACATCATTTTATGGAGAAGGAAATTGTAACCTTGGAAGGAACATTGACTCAAAGACCATAAATTGCTCTAGCATGTTGCAAGCAGCTCAAATACTCTTCACCCATAATCTAAGCTGCTTATGAGGAGGGAGAACATAGAATATTAAAATGAGCTCAGGAGGAAGGTGTGAGCATAGCCCTGTAAATTCTCCATAAACTGGTTTCTTTCGTGAACCAGTAATCTTGCAGTAAACTTGGTTCAATTCCTTAAGCAAGACACATCGTTCCAAAGCCAACAAGACTTTTTGGACCCATCTTGCCTTTCTAATTCCCTGCCTGCTTTCTTCTCAGTTCTCAGAAGGGTCTTCCTTGCTGGAATTCCATGTGTCTGCAGAGTCGACCCTGTTACTTCTTGTGTTTGCTCTATTTTAACTCTATGACAACACTGTAATTTGCAGTGACCTGTACATGTCTGTAGTCTGCTTGTAGTGGTTTTCATTACATTTTTAAAAAGCTAGGGAGGGCAGGGAATTGATTTGTCTTCTTCGGCTTTCTGTTAGTGTCTTGTTGAATAAATGAGTAAATTTGAAACTTGGTGGTGGGGATGTGTGGGGAAAAAAAATAAAGGTTAATGATTAGAGAAAGAGAAGGAGGGAGCTGCCACCCCCGAAATGCAAACTTTTATTTATGCGTATGTGTGTGTCTGTGTGGGTGTAGGTATTTGTGTGCAGGAGACCAAAGAGGCCAGAAGAGGCTGTCAAATCCCTTGGGGCTGGGGGTGACTGTGAGCTGGCCTAACAAGGGTGTGGGATCTGGGCCTTCTGAAAGATCAGTGTGTGCTCATAATAGCCTAGCTGTCAGTACAGTCTTCTTCAAGGGTTTTGATTATGCTGAGATTTTTCCTGCAATGGTTGGCTGATTTGCTCCCAGACACACTCTCACCAGAAAGGGCTCTGTTGGTGGGTTTGCCTGGGTCACTGACAGCACTCTGAAAATTTCCTCAGGCCAGCCTTACAGTCTTCTGTGTCTTGTGCAAAGATCATCACATGTTTCACTCTTTACTTTTTGTTTGTTTGTTTTGCTTTTGATACTGCTTTACTTTATATGAAGGGCTGGTGCAAAGGACAAGACATCAGTGAGCACTTTGGCACAACTTATAGAAATGATAAAGATAACTCCCAAATCTCTCTCTCTCTCTCTCTCTCTCTCTCTCTCTCTCTCTCTCTCTCTCTCTTGGTTTTTTTTTAGAGACAGGGTTTCTCTGTGTAGCTTTGCACCTTTCCTGGAACTCGCTTTGTAGACCAGGCTGGCCTCGAACTCACAGAGATCCCCTGCCTCTGCCTCCCGAGTGCTGGGATTACAAGCGTGCGCCACCACTGCCCAGCCTCCCAAATCTCTTTATCTTTACAACCAATCAGATATTGCAGCTTCCGGTTTCCTCTCAAGTGAAGAACCAGAGATTCAAACAGTGTGGAAGCTTCTCAGCTTGCTTGTCTGGTAGGAGGCTGGCCTTCACCCAGATCATTATACTGTGTGTGTTCTCCAGGCTGAGGAGGGTGTCTCAGGTGTGAGCTCCTGCCTACAGAGCTAGTCACTGCTCCTGTGGCCCCTATGACCTCTATGTATGTATGTCAAATGTCTTCCCCATGATCTCTTTCTTTTTTAAGAGATTTACTTATTTTTTCAATTTTTTCAATTTTTTTTTTTTTTTTTTTTTTTTTTAGTTTTTTGAGACAGGGTGTCTGTGTGAAGCCCTAGCTGTTCTGGAGCTCGCTCTGTAGACCAGGCTGACCTTGAACTCAGGATCCACCTGCCTCTGCCTCCTGAGTGCTGGGATTAAAGGTGTATGTCACCACTGTCTGGATTAAAAATGTTTTTTATGTAGATAAGTGTTAGTGCATCACAGGTATGCAGTGTGCTTGGAGGCCAGGGAACAGCATTGGATCCACCAGAACTGGAGTTCCAGATGGTTGTGAGCCAGTTGCTCTTCACCGCTTAGTGTTTTACCATGTTCCTATGCTCTCCTTTAATTCTTAGAATAATTTAGGGAGTGAGTGATGATGTTTTCTCATTTGGAAGACACTAACGGAAGCTGAGGACCATTATCTCAAAGAGGAGCATGGACCATGGGCAAAGCTTATGTTTCAGGACATACCTGGGTCCTCTGTGAAGTGACTGTGTCCTCTAGGCTGGGGAACATTGAAGGCAGTGATTTTGATGATTTTTTAGCCTATTCTAATATTACAGCTATAGGAATAAGGTAGCCAATGAGAGCTCCCAGAAGCAAACAGAGCAGGAGGGGTAAGGAGTCTTGATGACTCCTCTTGTCTAGCTCCGGTCTCTCTTCCCTGATACTTTATTACAAAGGGACTCTTTGGGGAACTTGCATCCATGCTGCAGGCTGAGAGAAACCCTGAGAGGAAACCACTTCCCCTAGTTGCTCCAGGTTTACATTCTGGTATGGCTTTCTGGGAGCCAGCTAGGCTTTCCTCAGCCGAACCTGGTATAAGAATGGATGACCTCATCCTCTTCACCAGAAATGATGAAACCAGCATCTGAGCCACTCAGGGATTCTTAGCTCCAGTGAAAGTTGAGTTGCTCACCAGGACTGGCTTCTTCTGGGCCCTTGGGCTTCCCAGATAGTTAGCCTGAGCCTGAGGGTCTGCTTTAGGAGGTGGCTTCTTATAGCCTCTGGTGACTGATGACAGAGATGTTACCCCTAGGATCTCAGTAAGTGGAGTAAGTGTTTCCAACCCTTTGGATAGAGAGACTTAGTGCTACTGTGGGATGCAGGGAAAACTGGCTTAAGGTTTAGAGGAAAGACCTCTTTGGGCCTCAGTTTCCTCATCTGTCCAAGGAAATGTGGTACCCATTTATACTATTCAGGACATCAAAGGCACTAAGCCCAAGGTGGTGATGAGTGGTACAGAGCTGCCCATCTGAATCTAGGGGTTGCTGTTACCTTCAGTGTTGACATCGATGAGGGAGTATGGTCGAGATCATCTGTGTAACTCCAAAGGCTCAACCCCCCTCCAACATTCCTGATGGATGGCCTTGGAGAACATGGTGGAATGGCATGTGAGTTTCAGGAGCAATAACCAGCAGCTCTTTTATTAGGGCTATTGCTGGGATTTCACACAATGAGCTCAGATAGTGAACAAGGTTAATAAGTAACGTATGTGACATGAGGTGCAAAGTCTGGATTCAGACCATATCTTTTTGGTTGCTTTTGTCTTTCTCACCTGGGTATCTGAGCCTCTTGAGGAGACTTGGCTTCGGTCAATCTAGTTTTCCTGTACCCATCTTCATTCTAACACTGGATGGGGCTTCTCCAGACTGTCCAACAAATTCATGGGCACTTCAAGGTCCTCCATGTGCAGTTGGGGCAGCTACATGCTTGGGACTCCTCATCTGCCCTCATCCTTGATCATTCTCCTGTATCCACCACCCCATCCTGCACCATGCTAGCTAATTTTGTTGCATAAGTGGGAGTGTGGCTGGCAACAACAGGATTCTGTGAGACAGGGGACTGCTCTCGTTCAGGGAACCTCCCTCATCAAACAGCCGGAAGGAGGGTGGGGCAGAGAGAAGAGGACTGGCCAGAGTCTCTGCCTAGTAACTTGACTCAGGTTGTGTCTTCTCTGCTAGATGGTTCTGATGCTTCTACTTAAAGATCAGTCCTGCACTCCCATTTGGTTGATGCATTGACCCTGATCTTTTCGTCTATTTTGCATGTTTATCATATTTACTTGTGTTCTGCGTTCCTCTCTAGAGAACAGGAGAGTAAAGGTCACAGGCCCTCCCAAATGCCTAGAGCCAGCTTGACATATGGAGGGTGCTTCAGGAGTGTCTAGGGAAGTGTGTGTGTGTGTGTGTGTGTGTGTGTGTGTGTGTGTGTGTGTATTACATTGGTAGGACAACAGAAAGCTGAGGAGAGCCACAGTATCATACAAGGGGGTGGGATGGGGTCTCAGTATACTTGACCTGGGCTCTAATAATGCTGGCTGCCCAGATTGATCACAGGAAGCTGCCCTGGTTGTCAGAGAAGGCAGTAATCCCTGATGGGGGCCCTGATCCCTGTGTAGAGCCTGCTGTGGGCAAGTTTCCCTTCATGGCCCACCCATCATCCCATGCTGCTGCAGAGTGAGTTTAGCTTTGTCTTGGCTGGATGACTCTGAAACTTAGCCAGGTGAAGTCATTTGCCAGAGAGACTTGAACCTCTTTTCAGAGTGGTGTGCTCCTCCTGTGATCTATTTGGCTCTGCCCAATGACCTGCCATGGGCAAGCCTGTTACATTTTTCATCTGAAGCTGGGATCCTCATCTATAAATGGGGATTTTGCCAGACCTGGGAGTGGACTGTTTTATCAAGCTATTATTGCAGAATACTATTTCTAGGCTATGGAAGTGAGTCAGTGTACTATGGCAGACACTGGAAGATGCCAGGAACACACTGTGTCTCCTCATACACTGTGGGAAAGGCAGGTACTTCCAATTCCTGCAGGTCTCAGAGAGAACACCACCTACATAAGGACCAAGGGTTAAGTAGCCTAGTCACTATGGTTGGGCAGGGCACTGTCTAACAGCCCTAAGCTGGGGCATGGCTAACAAGGAGGCCCCTCCCCAGAAGGCAACTGGGCTTTTGGAGCATACAGCCACCTGCTATATAAGGCCTCTTCCCACACCTGCTCCAACATTGCCAGGATCCACCTTCCTCGGGATAGTGTCCCTGACTGGACCCAGAAGGTGAGGGGACTGTGAGGCTGGAGCCTGATCCTGGGGGAAGCTGAGTCCTGTGGTGTGGAATTGGGGGAACTCAGGCCTGCTCTGGCTAGTGTTCAGGATGTTCTTGAGGTTCTTGTCTGCCAGTGCCACCCACTGCTGCCCTGTTCTCAGGATGGGCAGGCTGGAATAGAGGTTGAGGCCGGGGGTGTGTTTGCTCGGCATTCTGTTGTCTGTGTGGCACTGTGTCTCTGAGCTCTGGCTTCCCTGGAAGATGTCAGCAATTGTCAGCCAGGCTGCTGAAAGATTTAATAGTAGATTGTTGTAAGTCAGGGAAGGGACTAGAGATGTAGCTCAGTTGGTAGAGGGCTTGCCTAAGAAGTAGGAAGTGCTGGGTTCAATCCCTAGTGCCTCATAACCTGGGTATGGTGGCACATGTCTGTCATCCCAGCTCTCAGAAGGCAGGGACAGGAGGACTGGAAGTTAAAGGTCATCCTTGACAGGTTTGAGGTTAGCCTGGGCTACATGAGACCTTGGGGTTTTTTTTTTTTTTTTTGCAAAAAGAAGTGATTAACAGGCCTCGTGTCCCATCTCAGGATCATCTCTGCCTCTCCATAGCCAGGTCCTGACTTCTCTGCATCTGAGAGTAAGACTCATGGTCAGGTTGCTGGGGGCTGAGGTGATCTGTGGAGTGAATGTCCTTCTGTGATAGCTTTCCCCCAACATTTATCTCCCTCCCTTCTTCCTTCACAGTAACAATTTCCTACAAGTCTTTCCCAGCAGTTGGGGTCCTTAGAGAGGTGTGTCTTGTTGTGGAGGAATACACAGTTGAGTGCAGAGCACCTGTGTCATATACGCTACACAGGGCATACTTGATTTGCCCTGTGGGGTTCTAAACCGTGTGGCCACTGGGAAAAGCATATGGTTTCTTTGTCCCTTGCCTGGGTGTCCCTTCTTTTTTACTAGTCCCTAGTAAGTCAGCCAGGAGGCCATGCGGCTGTGTGTGCTGTGTGGTAGCATGTATGTTTGATCTGTGGTACAGGATGGAGTGGGAAGAGGGATGTTTTTCCTGAGAAATGGTCAGCTCTGCTTCAGTCCATGGCAGCTGTCACGGGGCAGCCAAGCTTCAGAGCGGGAAGCCCCTGGAGTGTGTCCTGCTTTGGGCCCACTGGGGAGCCTGGCTGCTTCTGCTTCGGCCAGAAGTTGCATGTCTGTGGAGTGGAGACACCGGCCTGTCTTGAGGCAGCACTATTCACCGGGGCTCCACAGGATGTAAGTGTTCTGTCTGCCATGGTTAGTAGCAGCTGCTCAGCACATGTGGCTGCTGACCATCTGAACAGTGGTCCCTGTGCTGAGGGACAGATGTGTCATAACCTACCGTGATGGCGCTAACCCAAGGAGCCACATTTGGCTATGGCTGCCACGAATAAGATTATGATCAAGGAGGGCTCTGTGCAAATGTTTGCTTCCTGTGCTACATTGCTACTCAGGCAAAGAGAAACTCCTTGCGTTATGACTTAGGATCCTAACAAATGTGGTAAAAACCTAGCAAGGCCCAAAGATTTAATTCAGATGATTTTCAGGTAAGGAATGCCAGGTACTGAGAAATTGGTGACACTTGTATCTAACTCAGGAACTTGGATGTGTTCAGGCCCTGGCTTCTGAGGTGTGTCACATGAGCTGGATGGCTGAACAGAGTGGGGGCGAAGGGTCGGCATCTTACCCCAGCTCCGACACCTCTCAGGAGTGAGGTCTTGATTCTGAGTGCATCGGTTCTCCCTTCTAGGGCTCAATTTTGTCCAGGTGCTAAGGCATTACTCAAATTAGTGCATGTAAAGGGCTTGGAGCAGAGCAGGGCCTTATTGGTAATGCATAGGAGGTGGCAGCAAAGACCTTAAGCTTCAAAGTGAGTGCAGGGGACCCCTGCAGGGAGAGTAGGGGTGGGGGGGGGGGACACAGATTCTGTGGCAGGGGAGTTGAGGGGACTACAGAACCCCAGGGAGGTGAGAAGAACACAAAACCCAGAGCCACTCTTTCTTCCTTCCTTCCTCCTCCCTCCCTCCCTCCCTCCCTCCCTCCCTCCCTCCCTCCTCCCTCCCTCCCTCCCTCCCTCCTCCCTCCTTCCCTCCCTCCCTCCCTCCCTCTCTCTCTCTCTTCTTTTTTCCTGAGACAGGGTTTCTCTGTGTAGCTTTGCACCTTTTCCTGGAACTCGCTTTGTAGCCCAGGCTGGCCTCGAACTCACAGAGATCCACCTGCCTCTGCCTCCTGAGTTCTGGGATTAAAGGCATGCGCCACCAACACCCAGCTGGGCCACTCTTTTTAATCTGGGACTCTGTTAGGATTTGGATCTCAAATATGCCACAAGGGGGCTGGAGAGATGGCTCAGAGGTTAAGAGCACTGATTGCTCTTCCAGAGGTCCTGAGTTCAATTCCCAGCAACCACATGGTAACTCACAACCATCTGTAATGAGATCTGGTGCCCTCTTCTGGCCTGCAGTCAAACATGCTGTATACATAATAAATAAATAAATCTTAAAAAAAAAAAAAAAAAAGCCACAAAAGCCCGTGGCCTGGTCATCAGCCTGCGGCTCTAGAGTGAGATGCTGGAACCTTTAGGAAAGTGGCCTGGGAGAAGGAAGTCAGCTCATTGAGGGGGACACCAGGACACTCTCCTCTTTCCTTGTCGTTCCCCGGCTGCCATTAGGTGAACAAACCTCTTTTGTCATGAACTTCCACAAAGGGTCAAAATGACTGGCACCTTTGAATCCATGAGCTGCAATTAATGAATCTTCTTTCCCTTGTAAGTTGATTGTCTCAGGTGTTTTATCATAGTGACAGAAATCTGACAGACACATACCTGGGCCCAGCAGACCTGGAAATTGGTCTATCTGCCTATTTGCAGCTGAATTTAACCTTGAATCAGGATGGGACAGATAAGAGTCACAGTTCTGTCCACCCATTGCAGGACTGATTTTTCTCCCCCAGAAACAAGGACACACCCAGGAGTAAGCATGTTTCAATGTTTTAAAAACACTTTTGATGGTAGGCATCCCTCCAAGATTTCGGGCTGCCCTCTTTGTGTCTTTCCAGGTTTGAGGCTCTGTGGCCCCATCCTTGGGAGAAGCCAGGCCCAGCATCATGAAAGGCATCCTCATTGCTGGCGTCTTTGTGGTATTTGCCATCTCAGTTATAGGTGAGAGAAGCCCCCTTCTGGATAAAGTCTTCTTTTCCACCCCGTCAGAATGTCCTTGTTCTTGGTATTTTGGTACCTACTACCTGGCCTGGTGTGTTTCGTGAGACCCTTCAGAGAGACCACTCTGCTGCCGGCCAGGGTTGGCTCTTCCTCTTGGGGAATGGAGAATAATGGGGAGACACTAAAGGGCATAGCTCCATCTCACAGCTTCAGTTTGGGGATCTTTAGAGAGCATTGGGCATCCCCTCTGTTCTTTCTTCCTGGGGTGGGTGTGGTGCTCTGTGAATGTCTACTGGTTGTTGACTTCCATGAATCCTTTGTCCTCTTAGACTCCCTGAAATGTAGACAGTGTTACTCACCAACTGAGAGCTGCAGTGACGAAGCCACTGAGTGTAAAGGAGAGGGGTTCTTAAGTTGTGTGGAGTCCTTGGTCAATTCCACTCTAGGTGAGCGGGGCTGCCTCCATCTCTGGGACTTGTGGGAGGGGGAAGCTAAAGAGGGTGGACACAAGAAGGACACCTGAGCTGGGGCCGGGCTGTGCAGTGAGGCTAGTGGGTGATGAAGACGACTCCCCTGTGACTGAGGTGAGCAGGAGCTGCATGGCTGTACAGGAACAGACTCAAACAAGAGGATAAGCCCTGTGGTGACTTGGGAATCAACCTCACTGATTAAAACCTCACTGTAGATCCATTTTTTTGTAGATGTAAACAGCAAGAGCAACTCAGAGCTAAATAGGAGGCAGGCATTTTGCCTGGGACATGTGTTTTTCGGCCATCTCATCTCTCATCCTCCTGGCTCCTTTCTCTTCTAGATCAAATATCTTTTCCTTGGTGAACTCCTCCCCAGGCATTCTGACTGATAGGAACCTCTGGGGCACTTAGAGTTCTTCCGTGCATAAAAGCAGGAAGGACAACAAGCTGACATCTAAACTGTGACCTTGGTCAACAAGGGCCTCAGGAGATGGGTCAATCATTAAAATGCTTGCCACACCAAGATGAGGACCTGAGCTTGTCCCTCAGCATCTACGTAAAAAGGCCAGGCATGGCATGCATGCCTGTAATCTCAGCACCGTGGCAGCCAAGACAAGATGATTCCTGGAACTTGCCAGTCTAAAACTTGTGAGGTCCAGACCAGCTCAAGACCCTTTATCAAAAAACAAGTTGGAGAGCCATTGAAAAAGCCAGTGTTGATCTCTGCCTCTTCAATGCTGGGCTTACGATTATATGCCAACAAGGCCAGCTAACTTTATTTAACTTTTTTTTTTTTTTTTTTTTTTGTGGTGCTGGCAATTGCATCCAGGGCTCTGTATGTGCCAGACAAGCACTCTACCACAGAGCCACACTCCCAGTCCCTTAATTTATTTTGACCAATCCACATTTAATGTAACAGCCACATATGTGGATATCTCCATATTGGGTGGTTCTGACTAGATTCTCTTATGGAGTTTTTTTTTTTTTTTTTTTTTTTTTTCTTCCAGAGCTGAAGACCGAACCCAGGGCCTTGTGCTTGCTAGGCAAGCGCTCTACCACTGAGCTAAATCCCCAACCCCTGACTAGATTCTCATGCAATTTCTAGGAAGGAGCCCCAGCTAGTACTGTGATGTTGTATCATATACCAAATCCCACTGTGTCTGCTTTATTATATTTTGAGATGCCAAGATAAATTAGTGGTCTGGGAGAGCTGTATATGGGTTAGATTAAATCACCATTTTCTGGTGTCCCTCCTGCCTGGCATTTGTACCCAGCATTTTGACATTATGAAACAACATTGTCACCCACAAAGTTCATGTTCAAGAACCAAGAGATGTAGTTAACAGAAAAATTATGAAAACTTTTAATAATATGTTAAGTAAGTTTACAACTTTGTGCTGGGTCTCATTTACATCTCTCCTGGCTGCACGTGACCACATGAGGCTCATAAGGTGTAGGTTAGCTAATGGCAGAGCTTAACCCTTCTCTCCGCTAATCTGATGAAGGGAAGAGTTCTCTGATGGAGAAGGGTTTTCTTTTTGTTCTCCCCTGACACCCCCCACCCTGACACTCCCCACCCCCCACCTACCCCCACCAAGACAAGTTATCACTATGTATGCCTGGCTGTCCTGGAACTCACTTTGTAGACCAGGCTGGCCTTGAACTCACAGAGACATGCCTGCCTCTACGTTCCAAGTACTGGAATTAAAGGTGTGTACTACTATGTCCCGCTGGGTTCTTCTCATTTTAAGAAACCTTCTCCAGTTTGTGGGGGACCTTCCTCCACTTTTCCCAGGGTACTCTTGAGGAGAGAGGGATAAGAAATATTAGGTAGAATGATAGGCCTAGTTGATGAAAAGAAAGACAGAGAGGCAGGATAGCTTCGGAAGGACCTTAGTCAATACCCAACAGCCCAGAACTTTATTCAAAAAGACTTTTTATAACAATGCCAAGGGCAAGGCAAAAGACCTCCCCCTTGCTAGATACAGCCAAGTGCAGACCCTTCTACACACCTGGTAACCATGCCCATGGTCAAATCATTCCCTTATGCTACGCTGCTGGGTAAAGCAAGCTCAGATTGTCTGACCTTGAGTAATTGCGCCTCCACACCGGTCTCTCCCAAGCTGTGCTGAGCAGAGGTTCAAGTCAACTGCCCCTGTATGAAGCACTGTTTCCTCACCTCGGAGCCTCTCCAGGCACTAACAGTCTGTGTTTGCCTTGGTGTAGGAGGGTCCCACTATCTGTACCAGAACAGTTCCTGCTCCGCAAATAATTGTGCCAAGAACAGCAATACCCAAGTGGCCTTCACGGTGCATGTGTTTGATAACCAAACATTACATTTTTCGAGCCAGTGCTGCCAAGGAGAGGCATGCAATGACACCAACCATGGTTTGTACTGGGCCCAACAGCCTGTCCTGTGTCACACCTCCATGCTCCACCTGTGATTTTCTGTCTGCTTTGCTTGGCTGGGGGTGGGGGTGAGTGTCTCAAGTCCATGCACTTCAGCACACAGCTGGATGACGTTAGCATCTGACTTATAGCAGTCCCACAAGAAACATGTGAGATGCTCAGCCAGCCCAGTATCATACTTTCCTCTTCTTCAGTGAAAATAGGGATCTCACGGTTCGTTTGTGTGGCCAGTGAAGCGAATGCTCACTAGTCATTCTTAAACTTTGTGATCTCAGGGCCTCAACTAAGAGTTTCTTTTAGACAACGTTTCCAGTGGTCTAGGCTCACCTCAAACTTGCTATGGAGCCAAGGATGACCTTCACTCAGTCCTCCTGCCTCTTCTTTCTGAGTGCTGGGATTATAGGTGTGTGCCACCACACCTGGCAACATTCTAAATCTCAAAACAAGTGAAGACCCCCCCCCCCAAATCTTTTGTTTATATGATCTCTACATGCTAACATTTGCAAGGTTGGAAATTAAAGCTAAGCAAATTCACAAATTTTTATTCATTTACTCAAAAGCAAAAATATTTAGCCGGGCATGGTGGCACATGCCTTTAAATCCCAGAACTTCGAGGTAGAGGAAGAGACAGGTGGATCTCTATTAGTTCGAGGCCAGCCTGGGCTACATAGTGAGAAACCAAAAACAAATAAAAAGTTATGCATATTAATACTAATAGAGTTTTACATAGATATAACTTCCAAAAAACATTTAATGAAATGAATGGCATTGTTTCATATATATGTATATATGTACATATATGGATACATATTAAAGATTTATTTATTTTTATTGTGTGTGTGTGTGTGTGCTTGCGTGTATGTGTACCATGCATGTGCAATGCCCACAGAGGCCAGAAGGGGCATCAGATCCTCTGGAGCTGGAGATATAGAGGATTGTGACACATGGTGGCTGGGAACTGAACCTGGGAATCGAGCATGTGCCCTTAATCGCTGAGCCATCTCTCTAGCACCCCATCCTCAAATATTTATTTTGATAGAGTGTTTTAACTTCTGGCTTAGCAGGAAGCTGGGATCTCATGTTTGCTTGTGTAGTTAGTCTGTTTCAGTCTCACTCATTATGTGGGGCTCTTAGAAAATTCTGCTGCAAGCACACAAGGCAATAGGAGAAAAAGGAGCAGATAACACCTTGATGTCATATAAAATGGTTTTAGCCTCTTGGAGTCCCTGCAGGGCCTCAGGGACCCAGGAATTCCTGGCCACAGTTTGAGAGATGGTCAAAGAAATGTAATGTCAATCAGATCCCTGTTGGCTAATACTTCAAACAGCTGGCTGGGGGGGCATTGGTTACAGCGTGGATTCTTTCCTTTCTTGCTCCTGTCTACCCCAGGGCACTGTGGACGACCATTCTTGCAGACTGGCTGCCCCATAAGGGTGGCCTCAGGGGTTGTACATGGGAAACCCTTGGACAAAGCACGCATCTTTAAGGCTAGATCTGAGGTTCCTTGATCACAGACTCTCCAGCAACTTCTCTGCTTGCCTGTCCCCCCTTCCCCAGAGCTGTATGATAACATGATTCTAAGCAATGGCTTTCCTTTACCCAGGAACACAGGGTCTCACCAACACCCAGTGCTCTGCTTGCTATAGCTACAACACAACAGACTGCCAGGAGAAAACCCGGCAGTGTTTCCAAGGAGAACGATGTGTCCACATCATTGCTGAGTTTGTAAATGGTAAGTCTGGGACTTCAGTTCCTTAACAGGGCTGGAGCTGAAACACATTGGCTCTTGATCCAAGTGCTGAGCTAAGAAGGACAGAAGGGCTGGGGAGGGTGGAAGCAGAGAGGGGGATTAGCTCAGGATGCCTTTCAGCTAGAGACTGTCAGGGAGTCTTCTGCTGGTTGCTACCTTCTACTTTTGCTCTTAGTCCAGGGCTGCTTCTGGTTGCTTTTCTCCTACCCTCCTGTGGTCACACCCCAGGCTCACTTATCTGACTGCATGACCCTCCTGCACTTGCTTCAGCCCTAGGCTGCCATTGCTCTGTGTAGATGTGTGGTGGCTACATGAGTGTGTGGGTTCACGCGGGTCCCTGGAATGCAGACACAGAGGCATTTTAAGAATGAATCTAGCCTTTCATGGCTGCAGGGGGTCCAGCCTCAAAGGACTGAAGCACTAACCCTTTGCCTAGGGCATATTTATTTACTCTTTTTTACAGTTTAGATAGTTAATTTTCATACCTTCAAAGCAACCCAAAAGGAGCTCCCAGAGACCAACTGCCGGGTGCAAATTACTTGAATTATCAGGTACCTCGGTTTTCCGGGTTTCCTGGACCAAGTTTTGCATAGGCCTTTGATCCTTGAGGAACTCTCTGATCCTTGACTCTCAGACAAGATTCACATAGGGCGATAAGAGAAACAAAAGGTGTGATTAAACAAAGGAAGGATTAGGGTTAGTTGCTGCTCTCTGGAGCCAGGCCAGGAGCTCAAGAAATGCCGCCACAGCTCTGTAAGTGTGGATAGGTGTGACTTACTTTTTTTTTTTTTTTTTTTTTTTTTGGCCAGAGCTGAGGATCACAACCCAGGGCCTTGCGCTTGCTAGGCAAGCACTCTACCACTGAGCTAAATCCCCACCCCCAACTTACTTGTTTTTATACCTATACACACACACACACACACACACACACACACACACACACACACACACACACGTTTCTTCTACGTCTTGAGAGGTGTTGGCTTGGGGCAGCTAGGGCCATCTGGTTATTTATTTTCTCCTACAAAAGTGACAGTGGCCATCATTTTGTCAGAGTATCTACCCTGCCTGATAGCAGCATGCAGCACATGTTTGCTCCTTGCTGATGGGACAGCCCTGGGGCCTCTGCTGCCTGTAACTCTGTTCTTATTTTCCCAGGACAGAGTAGACCTCTGCTGGTCCACTGTGGTGGGAGGTGGGGGGGGGGGGGTTGCGGTGGGGGAAGAGGGCAGTGGTGCAAGGCCAGGGCCGTCTCAGCAGTCAGGTCTGGAAGTGAATATGTAGTGTCCATCCTGGCTAAGGGAACCTTGGGAATGTGGTCTAGTGACTTCTAAGTAGGAAAAAAAGAGGTACAAACCAAAAACGAATAACCAGCCTGTCTCAGCTAATACACAGCTCAGACTAAAAGGGTTTAAGGCCTGCATCCAAATACAAATTTCATTTCTTTTTTTTTTTTTTTTTTTTTTTTTGCCTAACATCAACTTCAAAGCTTACCTATGATCCTGGAGTTTCCAGTAGATCCAAGCACTTTATCTTTTTTTTTTTTTTCTTTTTGAGACAGGGTTTCTCTGTGTAGTTTTGGTGCCTATCCTGGAACTCTGTAGCTCAGGCTGGCCTCGAACTCACAGAGATCCGCCTGCCTCTGCCTCCCAAGTGCTGGGGTTGAATTGGGTATGCACCACCACCGCCCGGCTTCTTTTAAAGCCTTTAAAAATATTTTGAAAGAGCTATTTTAGATCTACAGGAAAGCTGAGTTAGAGACACAGGTATTTCCCACATTCCCCTGCTGCCTGGGTCAAGTGTAATTGTCATCACTGTCAAAGTGCTCACCACAGTGGTAAGCCTAGGCACGCACTCGTGGTCACCCAAGCCTGCAGTTTACCTCAGGGTTCACTCCTGATACAGTCCATTCCAGCATGACCGTATCACATAGAGGAAGGCCTTCTGCCCTGAAAGCCTTCTGGGTCCCACCTGCTCAGGCTTTTCTTCTTCCCCACAAGACTCTGGCAAGCACTGGTCTTTTACACCTCCTCTACACGTTTTCTTATTCTGGAAACTCTTTCTCCCTCTCCCTTTCTGAGTCTCTCTGTGTTTCTCTCTCTCTCTCTTCCTACTCCATCACCTAATGGAGGATGTACAAAGTATGCAAAACATGCATTGTACCACGTTTGAAATGGTTGAGGTGCCCACACTGGCCTGGTTTTTAATTCTAAAATTGTGCTTAAAGGCAGCAAAAGACCTTCTGTGCTCATCTCATCCCCGTGTCTCCTGGTGGTGTCATCTCCTTGACACTGAAAGCCAGTCAAGGCCACACATGGACCCTTTCTTGCTTGCTTTGTCCAACGTCACTTTTAAAACCCCACTGAGGTGTACAAGCATTTCCTGACTCAGGCTAGTTCAACTCTCAGCGCTGATACCTGGGATGAAGCAAGAGCAAACTTTCCTTCCTGGGGTCTGGAGGTCTCCTTCACGCATTATGCTCTGACAGCACCAAGTCCCTTCACACCCTTGAGTCCCTTCAGTCTTCTGGGAGCTCCCTGCTTCCCAGGGATGCTCGAGTTGCAGCTGACAGACCGGTAGGGGCACAACCACTCAGAAGTAGCTGCTATTACAACTACATCTTTGAAAGTGCTGTGGACCTTTTTTCTACAACGGGAATCAGAAACTGTTTAAATAGACAGAGCTTTGAGTCAAGACAGAGAGGCTGAGCATTGCCTGTACACTTTCTGTTGGCTTTTCTTTTCTTTCTTTTTTTTTCTCTCAAGGAAAACTCAGGCAGGAAGAAGTCAGATCCAGAGGAGTGAGATGTGAAAGAAAATGGGGCAGGGGGTGGGGGGTGGGTGGAGCCCAGGGTGCCCACTGATTTATTCCTTTCTGAATGGAGAGTTGAAAGAAAGAACTGCCCCTGAGCCTGTTAACCATACTTGCCTTTTTCTTCTTTTTTTCCTCCCCTTTCTCTCCCCATTCCTTCTTTTCCCATTCCCTCCTCTCTGTGTTTTTCTTGATTGAGTCTTGCCATGTAGCTGAGGGTAGCCGTGAACTCAGATCTTCCTGCTACAGTCTCCTAAGCACTGGGCTTGCAGGGGTGCACCATCACACCCGGTTTGTTTTTGCCTTTTTCATTTGAGAGCTCCACAGGAACACAAGAGATGGGGCATCCAAGATACAGCTCCCATCCTTTCTTTAGGCCTGGGTTTGCAAGCCAACTTTCACAGCCTCATTTGCTTTTGGGGTTGGGTGAGGAGAGGTCTGGCCTCTGACCTCCACAGTTCTTGTACTGCTACTACTGTCTGGCATTCTTAATTCTGGACTTCTTCCTTAAGGTGGCTTTCAGAGGCAGAGGGGCTGTTGCATGCTGCTCAACTGCTTGCAGATAAATAGCTCTGTGTGGGCTGGGGCTTGGGCAGTAGGGTTGACTAGAGTTCTGACTGTCTCATGTGCATCTCCAGGCACTGAACGGAACACGGTGAAGGTGAAAGGCTGTTCCGATATCAGTGAGTCTACTTGTGAAACCCTGGCTCTTGAGAACAGGACAATTGGAGAATTCGTTTTCCAGAGCGTTAAATGTGAAAATGCGACTGTAATCCCAGTCACCACCAACACCCCTCCGGCCAGCACAGGCGTCAAAGCTTCCTTCACCTCCTCTGTCTTCGGCAGCCTCCTTCTTCTGAAGCTGCTGTTCTGAGGTCCCTGGGCTCTGCCCCCCCCAGTGTCCTACGGGCGTTAACACCCTTTATGTTCACATACCTTCCAGTTTTATTGCTCAGTGGGTTGGAAGTCACAGGACTCGAGGCAATGCTAGCAGCCACATTATGTCCTTTATTAAAGTGATGTTTGACTTCTAGACAGCCTGTCCTGATGTGTTTGGGGCTGGGTGTGGTTCAAGTCACTGCCCACCCCTTCTCATCTCGGGTGGAGGTAGGTGGGTCTTTGCTTTTGAGGTAGAAGCTTATTTGCCTCAGGACTCAAAGATGTCCTCTCTCTTCTGAGAAGCTGAACCTATGGCCTTGCTGGCACCTTCTACTAGCATCCCTGTACTCCAGTGTTCTACTTGCTGCTGCTTGTACAGTCACATGCAGGGGGTGCCCCAGCTGAGCCCTGGCATGCCCTGGGCTGTTCTTAGTACCAACACAGAAGTTCAGCAGCTTTTCAATCTGCTGCGACATCTTGATATCTAGTTATTCAACAGTTGTCCCAAGGCCCACAGCAAACGAAGAAAAAAATTGTCATCCCAGAGGCCTGTCACTATGAAGGCCCAAGAAAGGCACGTGCAGGAGGACTGCCGAGGACCAGACTGCTCCCACTGGCTGCATGATCAAGTCTCCAGGAAGAGAGAGGACAGAGGGGGCTCAGAGCCTGGGATGAGGAGGTCTCCTGGAGCACTGTGCAGGATGGAGTGTGGCTGCCGAGCCCTGGTCCCTTCACTCAGAGAGTTGAACCTGGTCATGCATTCCACATCAGATAACCAAGGGGGCAAGACAGCCTCTCAGACCCAAGCTTTCAGGGTTCAGGTTAAATAGTAAGGTGGACATTGGGCTAGTTTTGGATAAATGGGGTTTTCTGTAATAAAGAAACCGAAAGGTGTAAGCCAGCAAGGGTCTTTATTGAGGCCTGCTGACAGTGAGGATCTTGCCACAGAGCAAGCCACCATGAGGCCGTGCGCTGCATCACCGTGTCCATTCCGACTTACCTTAGCTCTCTAAAAAGCATTTGTTTTTACTGTTTCTGTGCACATGGTGTGTGTGTGTGTGTGTGTGTGTGTGTGTGTGTGTGTGTGTATGTATGTATGTATGTGTTCACATGAGTACAGTGCTCACAGAGGCTAGAAGAAGGTGCCAGATCCTCTGAAGCTGGAGTTATTGGTGATGTTACAGCCTGATGTGGCTGCTGGGAAGTGAATCCAGGTCCTCTGCAAGAGCAGCAAGTACTCTTAAGTGCTGAGCCATCTCTCCAGGCCCCCTTAGCTCTTAATTTTTAATTTCAGGTTTACTGAAAAGTTACAGAACCCAGAATGCTTGAGAATGCCTTCACCCACTGCTCCAGTTTCATGTCTGCTGCTGTGATAACAGAATCTCACAAAAAACACAGCTTAGGAGACAAAGGGCTTATTTCAGCTCGCTGTTCCAGGTTGCAGTTCATCACCCAGGAGAAGTCACAGCAGCAGGGGTGTGATACGGCTGGTCACACGGCATCCACAGTTGAGAGCGGAGAGAAACATACGCACAGAGCATCACTTGTTCACCTTGATTTCTTCCTATACAGTTCAGGACCCCCTGCCCAGGGAATGGCACCACCCAAAGTGGAATGGGTTTTCCTATATCAGTTACTTAATTAAGACAATCTCCCCTACCACAAGACATGCCTGCAGGCCAACCTAATATAGACAAGCCCTGATTGAGACTCTCTTTCCAGGTGGTTCTAAGTCAAGTTATAGTGGAGGCCAATCCTCTTACCCCACCTCTTGTCAACTTGTCATACAACACAACACTTTTAGACCATAATCTTTCATTTTTTCCAATTTTTATTTTTATGTGTGTTGATGTTTTGCCTGCAAGCATGCCTGTGCACCATAAGAATGCCCTCAGTGCCTCCCGAAGCCAGGGGAAGGCACTGGATTCTCTGTAATGGGAGTTATAGCTTCTTTGCTCCACTTTATACCTGCAGCTTTACATGCTCTTAGCATCTCCAGTACCCTGGGGTCTCCATGGCAACTGAGATCGCCTTCACAGCTCCACACAGGGACTGATTCTGTCACACAATGTCAGCCCTCAGCTCCTCTCCATGACCCCCTAAATCTTGCATGTTTTATGCTTTCAAACCCAGTACCACGTGGGTAACGCTTATATCTACAAGCTTTGCTGTCAGCTGGAGATGCAGTCTGCCCATCTTGGACCACAGCTGTATCAGGATCTATGTGCCGCTCCAGGGAAGTACTTTCCTTTTGTCTCTTGGAAGCTTAGAACTTCATTTCAGTGGTGTTGATCTCTCTGACCATCACAGCTGCTTCTTCTGCCCCAGCCCAATCAGCACACACAGATTCTTATCCAAAATGCCACACAATGACCCCATGGATAAAGTCTTTCATAGTCTCTAAAACCCCAAAAGCTGGGTCCAGTAATCTACATTTCTTACAGATTTTCTGTCTCCCAAGCTCCCACTGGAATGTCTCCCTCCTCCATTTCCAGCATCCAGTGGCTTTTCTAGCCCAAATGCTCTCATGTCCTCCCTATCATGTAGCCCAAAGAGTAAAATGCCACATGGCCAGGTCTATCACAACAACAATGCCTCTTCCGTAGTATCAATTTTTGTTCTAGCTTAATTTCTATTTCTGTGATAAAATATTCTGACAAAAAACAACTCAGGGCATAAAAAATTAGTTTTATATCCAATTCTAAGTTACAGTCCATCATTGCAGGGCAGGAGCTTGAGGCAGCTGCTCATACCATGTCCATAATCAAGAACAGGGAGAAATGTAGACATACATCTCACTTTCTTGCTTGCTTGTACTCAGCTGAATTTCTCCACTGTGGTGGTATTTTGTTCCCCAAAATATTGTGCACCCTAATAAACTTATCTGGGTTCAGAGAACAGAACAGCCACTGGATACAGAGGCTAGAAAATGGTGGCACTCATGCATTTATTTAATCCTAGCATTCCAGAGGCAGAAATCCGTCTGGGTCTCTGAGTTCAAGGCCACATTGGAAACAGCCAGGAATGGTGATACTCGCCTTTAATCCCAGAAAGTGAGGGCAGAAAGCAGAAAGGTATATAAGGCGTGAAAACCAGGAACTAGGGCTGGTTAAGCTTTCAGGCTTTCAAGAGGCAGTTCAGCTGAGATTCATTCTGGAAGAGGATTCAGAGGCTTCCAGTCTGAGGAAACAGGATCAGCTGAGGAATTGGCAAGGTGAGGTAGCTGTGGCTTGTTCTACTTCTCAGACCTTCCAGCATTCACCCCAATACCTGGCTCCGGGTTTGATTTTATTAATAAGAACTTTTAAGATTCATGCTATATCACTCTGAGTTCAGGACTTCTTTCCTAGGGTGGGATGGGTCCTCCCCCATCAATTGACTCAAGACAATCTGTCTTAGAGACACTCCAAGGCCAATCCAATATAGATGATCCGTTACTGACACCCTCTTTCCAAGTGAATCTCTGTTGTGTCAAGTTGACAATTAAAGTTAACCATCATACCTAGGTCCATATCACCTCAATACAGCCAGTGAAGGCAGGAAATGAACATTGAAACAGTAGCATTGGCTAATACACTTCATTTGTATTTTATGAAGTTTCTCTAGTATCCCCTCTCTGGTCTGCTTTCTAGTTCTTCACAATCAATCCTCCTATTTCCTCAGTTTCTTCCAATCTATGATAGTTCTGGGATCTTTCAAGACCTTAATAATTAAATGTATTAGTCAGGGTCCTCTAGAGTCACAGAACCTATGTAATGAATCTCTCTCTCTCTCTTTCTCTCCCTCTCTCTCTCATATATATATATATATATATATATATATATATATATATATTTAATGGAATGACTTAGAGGCGGCAGTTCAACAATGGCTAGTTGTGAACAGAAAGTCCATGAATCTAGAGTTGCTCAGTCCCAAAAGGTTGGGTGTCTCAGCTGGTTGTCCACATATTCTGGAATCCTAAGAAGTAGACTCCAATGACAGTGAAGGAAATGGATGTGCTGACAAGGTGAGGGCAAGCAGGCAAAGGATGAACACACCCCTTTCCTTTTTTCATTGTCCTTCAGCAGAAGGTGTGGCCCGGATTAAATGTGTGCCTTCCAACCTCAAGATCTGGATTAAAGGCATGTTGTCTTCTTGCCTCAAGGTCCAGATCACAAGTGTGTCCTCCATTTCTGGATTATAGTTCATTCCAGATACAGTCAAGTTGACAACCAAGAACAGCCATCACATTAAGAATGTTATTGTCCAACTGTTTTCTAGACTGTCTCTCAGTTTGAGCTTGTCTCTGGATTTTCTTATAGAAGTTACGCATTTGGCAATGCTGTGGCTTTAAGGAGGCATTTGATGCCAATGAGTTTTGTTGCTGGTGATGTTATCCTTGGCCAGTTGGTGAAGGTGCTACCTACCCGTATTTTGTGAAATTACTACTATATTTTAAACAATAGAGTAAATGTCGCTGATATAACAAATATATCTTAGTTACAAACACCACGCAATATTAGTTCATTTCTAAGTTACTTAAACTCTGTACGGATGGTCCTGGTTGGGCAGCTTCCCTGACCAGTTCTTCTCTGAGATTAAAAAGGGCAAGATCTTTTCATCCCATCATCCCCTGTGACTTTTAAAATACTCAATAAATGTTATGCATGTAGTGAGAGAGAGAGAGAGAGAGAGAGAGAGAGAGAGAGAGAGAGAGAGAGAGAGAGAGAAAACTCTAAGGGACTATGCAGTATGCCGGAGGAGACAGAAACAAACATACAAACACACACACACACAAATGCATATATATACATACACACAAATAAACATACAAACACACACCCAAACACATATACACACACAAACACACATGCACATATACACATACATACACATACATACTTGCATACATACATACATATACACACACACATGCATACATACACACACATACACATAAATCATTTTTTTAAAAGCCTCAGAACAAGGGAGTTTCAGCCATCATCAACCTTAAGATTAAGGAATCCATGTTTCAGAAGGAGAAACTGAGGCAGTATAGAAAGACAGGGAAAACTAAGGGGATGTTGGAAGAGGCTCTCACATATAAAATACAGACCACACTTACCATGAAAACATGTACCTTCACTTCCTTGTGACCTATGTGCAGTAACAATGCTGTTGTTGACTTATGTTATATCACCAGTCTATAAACCCATAGAATGCACTTCATAAACCCTATGAGCTCATTTACTACAAAATGTTCTGTAGCTAAGAATAAGTCTACCAACACATTTTAATAGTCTAAGTCCTATGAACAGTGTACTTAAGAAGTCATGATGTCATATGTGTATAACTACTATTAAGGTGAGTCAGTATGACTTCCTTAGGCACCCACATCTATTATGGGTCACTGTGTGTCTTATAAAACTTTTCTTAATTAACTCTCTGCTTCAAAAAGCAAAGTAAGTGGGTGGGGAGTGTAAAATCCATTCTTGGTCTGTTGGAGATGCTGAAGATGAGTACTCCTTCCTCCTTTCCTCCTCTTCCTCCCTCCCTCCATCCCTCCCTTTCTCCCTTCCTCCTTCCTCTTTCCTTGTCTCTCTTCCCTAATACCTTCTTTCTGGATTAAGTGTTTTTCAAAACACACCCCCACAACTATACCTTTTATTTTTTAACCTTTCTTGGGCATAAGACCCTTCTGCCGATCACACTGAGTGAGACATCAATATGAGATCCAACAGACCGACCTGGACTCTGACATTTTCAGACCTAGGACTGACTTGGTCGAGTTGGAATTTATTTATATAGTAATGTAGGAGAAAGTTTACTTCCTAAAATGGCAGCTTTAGCCCAAATGTAAATTGACAGATATATCTGCATGTTCTCCCAGAAGAAGATGACCTTGGTTAGTAATGGAATTACTCTGTGCTCATAGGAGAATGGTGGTGTGGGATACCCTCAGTGTGCAGTGATGCTCAGGGAACAAAGTTAGGAACCAGGACATGAAACTATATGAAGTAGATTTCAAATAATTTGAAAATAGCTAGACAAGAGATTTTAAGTCTTAGTAAAGTGTCAGGGGTAATTATCTGATTAAATAGTTCCCTACAGGCTCATAAGCTCTCCAGCTCTCAGGGAAAGCCTACCTGCTTCTTGGAGGATCTTGGGACAGATGCTGAGAACTGGCCTAACCAATGAGCTGTGGTGATGGGCAACAAGGATGGGCAGGGGCAACAGTTGCAGGCTGGTGGGCTCCTTCTTCATTCCCACCCCTTGGTGGGCCAGTGTGGTTTTAACATATGGATATGCCAATCATACTGTTTGTGGATGATGTAACTTATGCTTTCTAATGATTTCCCCCCTCAATAGACATATTCTAGCTTTATAATCTGGAACAGTTTAATCTAAAGCCGTCATGCCTGTGCTGTGTTTTCAGGCACATGAACAATCTCAGGTATAGGTTGGGAACAGCTCCAGTCTGTACAACACAGACTTTGTGGTTATTTTTTTCACCGAAGTGAGCATCTATTTAGAGTGCACAGCCTATTAATCATGACATTTTTGTCAACTAAAACTGGCTTTTATGGTATGATGTGAATTCCTGCTGGGAGACTGGAAATTGGTCTAAACCATACCTTCTTAAGCCATTAGTCATGACCCCAATGGAGCTGTGTAACTGAATGTGAGGGTTGTAAAAACGAACAACAAACGAACACACAAACACATTGACTCTGAGTACATATGTGCTCTGCTCCTACTGTCATGCTATGACTCTCACACACTCTGCCTGAAACACATCAGCTCAGATTTGAGACTACTGGATGCTATGAATTGCAATGTTTCCTTTATACACATCAACTTCCCTACTCTTTCAGAAACATAATTATTTACTTACAGAAATGAGACTTTATTTTCTAGCATCATTCATAAGCCTGTAACTAAGCTAGTCAGTTGTTGGCTATACTGTATTATAATGCTCAAATTAAAAAAAAAAAAATCACTGAGTTGGTGGCTTCTGTTTCATAGGGAAAAAAAGAATATCAAATGAACTTTGGTTTGGAGTAGGGCAGAATTTCCAATAATTTCTGAAATGCCTCTAAACATATGTATTTATGTAAGAAGCAGTCTTCTCAGAATTTGTGATTACAAAATCTGTCTGTATATATTGAAGATGTTATTTGTCCTGCACTATCCATTTAAGATCTAATTCTTAAAATCAAAACAAAAAATTATTTTTGTATGCATGTTCATGTGAGTGTATGTATGCCATGATGCTTGTATCGGATTCTGTGGTGGTTTGAATAAGAATGGCGCCTGTAGGCTCCTGTATTTGAATGCTTAGTTAGTGGCACTACTTGAGAAGGATTAGGAAGTGTGGCCTTGTTGGAGAAGTGTGTTGCTTGGGGTGGGCTTTGAGGTTTCAAAAGCCCAAGTCAGGCCCTGTGTCTCTTTCTTTCTACTGACAGCGGATCCAGATGTAGAACTCTAAGCTACTTCTCCAGCATCACATCTGCCTGATGCCGTAATGTTTCCTGCTGTAATGACCATGAACTAACTCTCTGAAACTATAAGCCAGTCCCAGTTAAATGTTTTCTTTTATAAGAGTTGCCTTGGTCATGGTGTCTCTTCACAGCAATAGAACACTGACCAAGACAAAGTCAGGGGGTAACTTTTGAAAGTTCCATCACGTTGAATCAGGGTCTCTCTTGTTTTTGATGCTATGGCTGAGTCCTCCATTAGCTGGCCCATGAGGTTCTGGGTGACTCTCCTATCTCTGTCTCCCATCTTTCTTTTCAGAGTGATGGGATTATAGATGCAAATCACCATATCTGGCAATTTTCATTTTTCAAATGGGTTCTGGGGATTGAACTCAAGTTGTCAGGCTTGTGTGACACACACTTTTATCCCACAAACATCTTGTCAGCCTTATTTAATTTTTATAAATAAAAATAAATAAATTCATTGTTAGAACCCAGACCCTCCAGCTGTAGCCTGTCTCCTCCCAGAGGGCCAATGTGTTCTCCTGACTTGTCCTTCCAGATGGCAAAACCTTAAGTGGGGAAAGGGGACAGGTAACACAAGTGACCACTGTCGTATCTCACACTAACTAGGTCTTTTGTTCTTCCAGATGCCCTTGTCTCTGGGACTTTTTGAACACTGACATTAATCAGAACTACAAGAAAACATAAATGTCTCTTAGTCTAGTGGACAGTGTCATCTGACTTTGGACCTATTTCCTTATGACATAATACCTTCTCCCTCCCCGGCCCCTTCACAGATTCAGGAAGTTACTTGTGCCTGATGGTACCTGCAGCAGCAATTTAAACAGTGGGGCTTTGTCTGTTCTTCCCAGGCAGAGACCTGCCAACTCAGTCAGAGGTTTCTACTAGGTGCCCACAAAATTGCTGTAGTACACATAGCAAACGATGACACTGGTCCCACCAAAGCTAAGTGCCCACCATAAAAACAGGTTCAGTGAGGCAATATGCAAATCATCTCAGAAGCCACAAACTTAATCTTCAGTTCCTACAGGTTAAACAAGGAAGTGCCCTAAAGCACCTGAGGTTATTGTAATCAGGAACATGTGATAGGTGACAGTGTGCTGACTGTCCTTTAGCTCCTTAGGAGAATATCTGGCATGTGCCTGGAAAAGATTCTGTATCTCAGCTGGCAGGAGCTTTTGCTCTACATAGTCTGATGAGCCATCTCCAGTTGCATGTGTAATTCCAATCATGTCTCTCATGGCCAAGAAAGAAAGAGAGAAATGGAGGCAGGACCTGAATGGGAAAAAGTAATGGGGTCAAAAATCAACTCTTAGCTCCTAGAAAATGACTTCAGGTGCAACCACAGACATCAGAAATTCATGTTTCCAGGTCTTCAGACGTCTTGAATGGTGGTCCATCCATTGAATACATACAGTTCAGAGCCACAGCCTGGAGTTTATTTCAGCAGCCAAATTCACAAGTTCAAGGTTACTACAGTAGCTTTAGACCTAAATGCTCAGGATGGGCTGAAATACTCTTATATGTTTGCACATAGATACTCTCCTTCCACCTGTTTAAGGGACTGTGGGGAACTTGGATCCTTATTCTGCACAACTTTAGAGAATGATGGGGTTGGCTGGCACCTCAGTTTAACCCCATCCGTTGCAGTGAGTTTGTCTACCTTTCCAACCTGGTCCACAGCCTCCTTATCCTACATTTAACCTAGCAGTCAGCATCTAACATTCTGCCCACATCTATCTGTCCATCACCCCATGACCTGGACCATAGGCACCATCTCATTCGTCTGGGAGTTCACAGTCCATTAACCAGTGCTCAATCAACAGCATTAAATACCAATCAACAAACTAACCAACCAATCGGCCCAGCCAATCAAGCCAATTGATTCAAGCAGCATCTGGACTTAGAATCTCCAGCATCTCCTCTTTAACCAGATCAACCAGTGTTGAGGTGATGCTTCCCTGAGATCTCAGAGTTCCAGCTTCCAGGGTTGTGAGACTATACGTCTTTTCACTATTCCTCTATAGAATGTGGTTGTGGCAATCCTTGCAAACTCATAGTTTGATAGACCAGGAGTCTAGAATAGACCAACTGCAAACAGAAGCCAGAGTTCTTAGGAGGAGTTCTGGAAAAGTATGACGTCAACGAAAGAGCCGTAGGCTAGCTCACAGCTTCCTGATGAGTCCAGTTCTGCACCATAAATGCCAATTCTTGGCCTTGTCTGCCTTGGTTGAAGCTTTGCGAGTCTCTTCCAGAGTGACAGCTGAGGCCCAGCCAAAGAGATTGGGCTTTTTCAGGTTCGATTGTCACAGTTTTGGAGGGAGTTTTATTTTGACACTGGGCTTTGTTATATAATCCTGTCAGCCCTGGTACTTGGTATGCAGCGTGGACAGGCCTTATACTTGTGGCAATCCTCCTGCTTTAGTCTCTTGCCTTGGATTAAAGATGCATGTCATGATGCCCATGTGAGTGTCGTATCCTAATAACATATTTGAATAATTGGGTCTGTTTTATTTTATTTTATAGGGTTACATAGGTCATTTCCATGCAGGTGTATAATGTACTTTTAGCATTCCCTCCATACCACACTACTCCCTTCTCATTGGTTCTTTGTCCTTCTACCTACTTTCTTTTCTGCTCCATGTCAACTGTACATATATAGATACACACATAAATATCTATAAAATCTGTGGCCCACAATGAAGAAAATATGTGACATTTGTCATTCTGAGACTGCTGTGATCATCTCCAGAAAATGCATTTTTCCTGCAGGTAATATAACTTCATTCTTCTTGCTGATTGAAAAAAAAATTCTAGCCACATTTTCTTTATCCTTTCTTCTGTTTTGGGAAATACAGGTTGGTTCTATGACTTAGCCGCTGTGAACAGTACTGCAATGAACATTGATGTGTAGATACTTCTGTGTCCCAAAGGAGTTCCATAGCCAGGCCATATGATATATCTAGTTTTAGTTTTTTGAGGAATATCTACTCTGGTGTCCATAGTGGCTAGACTAGTTTATATTCCCCTCAGCACTCTAGAAGGATTCCTTTTGGTCCATATACTGGCCATCATTAGATACTATTTTCTTGATGGCCAGCGTTCTGACTGGGTTGTGATGGCATCTCAATGTAGTTTCTTTGTGTGGATAGAGTTTAAAGTTTCCTTGCTGGATTCTGCCAAGTCAGTGTCTCCACTAGACAGCCTTAAAATCACACTGGGGTGTGTGCAGTCCCGAGGGCTGAGGCTGCTAATGCAGAGCCCTGTCTGTCTTTTTTTTCTTTTTTCAGCTAGGCAACCTGCTTCTCCCAGCCCAGTTTCTTAAATCTTGGGTGTGTTTCTCGAGAACATATGAGATTTTATGGTTCAAAACACCTTCACTGGTTACAGGGCTCACAGTGGTTGCTGTGAGGAGGCAGAGCAGTTGTGAGAGCTCTTGATGAACTTTGCACTCAGAGTTCTGCTGCTTGGATGGTGAGATCTTGGGACACAGACTTACAGACTCACATTTGCTGTCGGGATGAGAACGTTGACTTTCAGACTTGAAAAAGTCCAGTTTCTCTGACGAGGCCCTAACTTTCAGCTTCTCAAAGACAGTCTTGTTTGAGGACTCAGTTCATGATATAGGAGTTTATCAAGACCTCTTGAGCTAGCCTGTGGCTATCGATCCCACATTGTAGTGTATCCAGAATTCTCTTTAAGAAAGCCAGTGTTTCTTTAAGGCTATTCTCTTCATCTTCTAGTCTACCCAAGCACGAGCTTGAAAGCACTGTCACAACAACACACCACAGCGGGATGACACACAACACACAGCCTGTTCCCATGATCCTGGAGGCTGGAAGTGTGACATCCAGGGTCAGTAGGTCTGCTTTCTCTGAGGCTCTGTTCTTGGACTGTAGTGAGCATCTTCCTCTTTATATGGCCTGAAGTTGGTATATGTCCTGACCTCTTGTTGGATAAGGACCCACAGGAATGACCTTGTCTTCACCTATTTCTAGGAAGATTGTGCCTTTAAATAAAGTTACGTTCTGGGGCACAGTGGTTCTGTCTTATATATGTTAATTTGGGGGCTCTTTTTGTTGCTAACAACAAGTTGAACTCAGTCTCTCTCTTCTGTTAGTTCACTCACATCAGTCCATGGGCTGGTGAATATGCCCTGTAAACAGATCAGGGAGGGTCAGAAGGTTTGAAAGTTCAGGACTGGGGATACCACCGTTGGGTCAGAACCTGTAATTGAGGAAGAGCTAGAGAGCTCTTGCTTGTTTCCTGACATGAGGGTGGGGGCATTAAGTAGAAGACAGCTCATGGATACTTCTGTAAAAAGAAAGTGCACCAGCATTTGTGGAGATGGAGAGTGGAGGCTGATTTTGTACCAATCGCTCTTCTTCTCTGTGGATTTAGCTAAAATCAGAACTTGAGTTGACTGTGGGACATCTCCTGTCCAGGGCCCGCTAACTGTGTAAATAGTGGGATGAATTCCGTCAAGTTCTAGCTGTTGCTCAAAGAATATATGTTGAGATTGAAAGTCCAGGAAACACCTGTAGAAATAATTAATTCTTCTTTTATGGAAGTTAAAGTTTGTGCTCTCTCTCTCTCTCTCTCTCTCTCTCTCTCTCTCTCTGTGTGTGTGTGTGTGTGTGTGTGTGTGTGTCTGTCTGTCTGTCTGTCTGTCTGTCTGTCCTGTCTCTCTGTCTCTCTGAGATAGGGTTTTATTATGTAGCTCTGACTGGCCTGGAAGTCTTTATGTAGACCAGTCTGGAACTCACAAGGGTCTATCTGCCTCTGCCTCCCAAGTGCTGGGATTAAAGGTGTGCACCATTATGTCATACACATTTCTGCCCCCTGAAGTTTGGCTAAAGTGTTCTGCTAGCTAATGCACAGAAAGCCTGAGTTTCCAGATGGATGAGCTGATGTTTACTGACTTGACCATATGATGTGAAAATACTGGTACTGCTGATCCTTCTTTGATAGTTGAGTTAGATGTAGTCTGTGGACCAGGTTAGGGAGGTTAGACAGGGTCCTTGATGTGCATAGGTTTAAACTGAGGCACCAGTCAACACAACACTAACTACAGTTGTGTGGACCAGAAATCAAACCTTCCCACAGCTCATTACAGGGATGGAAGGAGAGTATCTATGTGTGATCATGTAAGATCATGCCAGCCAGCCAGGACATTTAGAGGTCAGGTTATTGGAGTAGTCTTAATCTGGGAGTTTGCTGAGAAGGGCAAGATGCTCTTGCCTCCCTGAGTGATCCCCTAGCTGTGATGCTCAGTGGATATATTGGTCAGAATGGCCACCATCCCAGGCATCTGGAAGCCTGGAGAATAGGAACCTCTGCTGTGGTCCTTGCTGGAGTCACTTGTTGGGTCAGGGTACTGGCTACACCTTGCCACTGTTCTCATTGCTGTCGTGCACTTGTGTTCTGCATCCACCTCTCTCTTTCTTCCTTGGACATGGTGGGCAACACTCTTGACCCTCAAGGACAAAGCTCAGCTCTCCTCCTCCCCAGGGTTTCATGTCTTTGTAGAAGTTACAGCCAAGGCTCTGCTGATCTCTGTGTCTGTCAAAACGTCCCCTCCCATATTTCCACACCTCATCCTTCCCTGTCAGAATGTTTCCTCCGATACCTCCACACCCTAGCCTTGGGGAGTCTGGACAGCCATGCCATCCCTTTCCTGTAGCTCCACATTCTTCAACACTTAACATAATGGGTTCCCAGGTGGGATCTCTATCGTCTCCTGCCACACTGTCCTGGATATTATCAAGATCTTGACAATTGCAGAAGGGCGGATGAATTTTGTACATATTTCTTGTTTATTTCTCCATTGCAAATAAGTAGGCTGATGTAGAGATAGCAAGAGTTTGGTATAAAACCAGGAAGAATGATAAAGAATATGCTCTAGAGGAACATACTCAGTTTCTCTCCAGCAGAGAAGCACATCGGTTCTAGGTAGGAAGAATGGAGTCTGTGAGAGGGAATGCTGGAAATTTTCACTGAGGAAAAGTGGGGGATGGTGTGGGGCCAAGAACTTACACTCTGGAATTTTCAAGTGCCTAGAGTCTCTTCTGTTAGCTCAGTGGAGGTTCAGGACCATCAGTCTCTTCTGTTAGCTCAGTGGAGGTTCAGGACCATCATAGCCTCCTGCCCCTCCCAAGCAGCCAGGGTTCAGGAAGTATTGTTCTCACAGTTTCTCTTTCTCTCTCTAGAAGACCAGGAAGTTTAGTGCACTGGGCTTCATGTCAAGATACTAGTACAGTTCCCTAATTGTCAGGCACCATCCGCTGGGCTATAAAAGTCAATGGTAGTGAGGTCAGATAATGTATTCCTTTCTTCCTTTCTCTGGTGAGATCACTGGCCATCCTCTCCATCTCAAGGCAGTCCTTTCAGAAGAGCAGGACTACTTCTTGGTGAGCATTTCAAGTGTGGGCTGTGATACTTGGTAATGGAGGCCAGTTGTTAGGGGGAAGGTGACTTGGGAATTGGTGAATCCATGTCCTTAGTTAAGGGGCAGATTGCTCTTGAGCACCATGGCCCAGAACTTTCTAGCACACAGAGAGCCTCCACCTGCTCTCCAGAGGAGCTGTTTCTCGACGCAGTCATTTCAGCTATGGAAGGAGATCTAATGCTCTCCAAACTCATTCAAGAAGATTCCCTCCTGAGGGACATTCCTTCCCTGGGAAGGAAGACCCCTCCCCACCCCCCATGCCTTGATAGAGGGTGAGTATCTTTTCCAGTTTTTATCCTTCCAAATGACCACATCTAGCATAAGTCAGTGTTTGATAAATTTTGACTTTCAGAAAGAATGAGTGAATGAACAAATGAATGATTGAATGACTACTTGGACAAACAACACAGTTTGGTATGTGGATTGCTGAATTACAGGTCTGGACCCCATAGCTCTGACCCCACTGTCCTCTCTTGTACCTCATGCAGTGTTAACAGAAGTCACCATGGCTTGGTCCTGCAGCCTGAAGAGCCTCCTTACACTCCTTGTCTTTACCACCTTCGATGTCAGCTCTGAGGGTAAGAGTACATGCAGCATTCCTTTCTCCTAAAGAAGGGGGAAGTGAGCAGTCAGAGTCTTGGGGAGGTAACCAACCACATGAGACTCTGATGGTCTGTCTAGCCCCTCATGGCTTCTTGGTTCCTAGGAACTACATCAACTACAAGGCTCTGGGATTGCCTTTCAAATGATGTACATTTCCTCCTTGCAGAGAGTTACCAGTGTACAGCACATCAATGTGGAAATGAAACATGTCCTGAGAATGCAGACGTTTGTACAACCACTAAAGGCTGCTTCAACCAAATGCAGAAATTTGATGCACCAGGTAAGTCAACCCTCATACCTTGAACATCCTCCAGGTTATCTTCCTTCTTTTCCAGGATGAGGCTGGGAGCCTGGGGTTCTAGGAGGTGGTGGAGATGGAGCATGTGCTTGTTGTAGGACCTAGATTCTACATGGTGAGGACCATTTGGGTGTGACTCCATTCTTAATTTCATAGTGTCAGGGATCAAACTTGGGGCATCACGCATGCTAAGCAAGTACTCTAACACCAGTCACTCCCTTTGAGCAAATGGTCCCTCTGTTGGCTCGTTCTCTGAAACAGACCATTGCAGAGGGACTCTTGGAGAAGTGCAGTGCTCAAGGCAAAGGGGATGAAGGGGCAGGTTCTTTACCACTAACTCAGGAGGAAAATGTACTTGGTGGTTCATTTTTCTGCAATTCCAGATACATACCAAATGTTTAAGCATAAAGGGTGTGCTGAAGAAACCAACACATGCAGTGAACTGGAATTCTCGGCAACGCTGGGGGCTCAACGGAGGTTTACATATGTGAACCGGTGCTGCACATCTGAGAAATGCAACCAAGAGGACATAACTCGTGAGTACAGGTCCTGTCTGTGCCCCGCCACCTGCTCAGGGCTCCTCTGCCTTTCCAGGAGTCCATCTCTCTGCTGACGGGCTGCAGCCCTGACACTTGCCTTCCCCTTTTGCTTGAAGTTTTCATTTGTAAGGGTCTGGGGTGCATACAAGCCCCTCTCTTGAGTAAGTGTGTATACACTTGCATACAGACTGACGGGCTCGGCAGCAGTAACTGGTCCTGGGTCTACTCTCTAAGTAGATTCAATGAATCTGTAGGTTCAAATGCTTTGGTCTGCTTCTCCAGTTGAGAGACTTTCCTCACCTATTTTATTCCTCATCTTGGATTTTTTTGTGTGGTTGAGATGGAGTCTTGCATGCATCCAGGCTTGTGTTGTATTACTGAGGTCAAGCAAGCCTCCTGCCTCATCGTCCAAAGTTGAAGTAGCTGGGAGTACAGGTGTATGTGACCAACTATATAGGCAACACTGGGAGACCAACAGACATTTAGATATAACCAGCAATGCTGTATTACTGCTAAGTGCAACCAAGGGGGCACACAGTGTGAGTCAAGCTCGTCTCTGCACCCTTGATACCTGCACCACGGCTCCTCTGGCCATCTGTGGGCTCCTCCCTGTACTGGGATGCCTCAGAGCTGCATGCTTGCCTTTCCTTTTTCCTGAGGCCCCTGTCCTTGGGAAGTGTAAGGGTAGATACAAGCCTCTTGCCTGGATGGGAGAATGAGTGACAGCAAGTGCTATGGATTGGTACTCATTCTTTTCATTGAGGCTATTGATTTAAATGTGCTTCCCATCCCCCATCCTTCAGCTGAGAGATTTTCCTCACTATTTAATTCCTCATCTTTGTTTTGTTGTGGACATGGGATCTTGCTGTGTTTCCCAGACTTGTCTTGAATTCCTAGACTCAAGTAATCCTCCTGCTTCAATCTCCCAAGTAAGAGTAGCTAGGAATGTATGGGCTGTCACACCTGGCTAATTCCTCACCCTTTGGTCAGCATCTTTTTAGATGGCACATCACCTCCTTACCCAATGTCTAGGAATTTTTCTCCTGCCATAGTAGAGAGCCGAGTGACTTAAGAAAGGTGAGGATAGATGGTTTCACAATTACTACCAAAGGATCTCAGATTCCTGTCTTCTGTTCCCACCTCCTATGGCATTTTAGTTTTCTTTTCTTTTCTATTCTTTTTTTCGATCATGAAAGAACTATATGGTATTCGATTGGATGAAGTAGTGATGTTCTTTCTCAGCTATTGCTTCCTGCCTTTTCCTCAAGATAAATACCCTTTTCTCTCTATTCAGTATCTCCACTGCCTGCAGAAGCCAACGGTGTTCAGTGTCTCTCCTACTATATGGAGCCAGGCATGCTGAATATCCCAGTTCTCCTGAACTGCACAGGAAATGAGACAAAGTGCGGTTTGGTTATCGGCACAGGTATGATTATTTCCTTAAGCATTGTGACGCTCACATTGTTAAGGGTACATATAGTGTATCAGCCATTTATTCCTACACAGATAATTGTGCCACAGCTTAACTGGTGAAAACAGGAAATAGTTATCACCATTCAGTATCTGAACGTCTATACACTGAGAACAGCATTGCTATGCGGCTATCTTAGGGTGCCTCATCAAGCTGAGTTCTGTTGTTGGTATAAGCTGTGGTCCTTCAGATGCCCAGGGTGTCTCATGGTTCTTCAGATGGAGGATCTGCTTCCCAGCTCATTCTTGGCTTTTGGTGGGTCTCACTTTCTCTTCCTCTGGTCTCTTCATGGGATGCCAGTGTTCTCCTAGCATATCCTCCTGCTTCTCTCTCAGAGAAGTGATGAGAGACAGGCATAGAGTCATTAGTGGAGTTGAGAGTTGTCAAACCCTCATCTTCAAAGTGATTAACCCAGGTGTGACATGGGTGGATTCAATGGGATCAACACTTAGGCGCCTCTGCCAGGAGATAGGCATGATGGGGGCAGATCATCTTAGAAGCTGCTTCCTCCATAGAGCAAGGGCAACAAGGGGCCAAGTGTTTGCTTGTCCCTCTAAGCTTCAGATGGAGCCATTTATCCTGAGAAAAAAGAGTGACAGAGGAAGAGTTGAGCTAGGGGATGGGAACTGAGGAGGAGAGGGAAAAATTTATCTGCTTCCCACAGAAGAATCAGGTTTGGGTACCTTGTTGCTGTGATATTCTGGAATGGGACCTTGACTCAGAAGTGCACAGAGCGATGACACTTGAGTTCCAGAAGCCATCATCACTCTTGTGATGACTCGGACTCCATCGATAAGCACTCAAGTTTTGCGTAAAGCCACTGACTTTAGTGAAATATTTATAATTTCCCATGTAAGAGAAAAGTATGTATTTGTTGTGAAGGGCACAGATGCATTTCAGGAATTAACTGCTAAAATAACTGTAGGGTTTTGGTCTGGTCTGTATGCTGCAGGGATGAGCTAGCAAATCCTCATCAAAACATGAAAAGCTCTGTGGAATTAGTGGTGTATTAGGAGCTGGTTAAGTGGAGGATTGAGAGCTTGATGAAACTGGAGGCAAGCTATGTTTTTATTTGGAAAGAATTTTGACAGAGGTTCTGGGGTGAGCCCCAGTGTTAGCCTTGTGTCTGAGATGCAGCGGTCCCTATAAGGTTCCTACTGTACTGGGAAGACAATGGGACCAAAGGACACTTCAGCTGGGCCTCTGCATGGATGGAATGGAGATGAGCTCATGCATCTCAGTCAGGAGGAAGAAGTCATGCCCTCTGGACCATTCTGAGCACAGTTTTCTTCCCCAGTGGATGTGGGTTTTGAGGGCAGCAGAGAGGCGAGAGGAAACTAACTCTTGGGTCTTCTTCTTAGTAGTGGGAAGCAGCAACTTCTTTTCCTTGGTGATGGCCGGAATGGGCTGTGCGACAGAAAGTGCCTGCAACCGGACTGTGACTGTCCTCAACAACACAAACATCCGCACCATCTGCTCGGATGAGTTCATTGTATCTCCAACCCACCCATCAGTTCCGGATAGCACTGGTTTTCGACCTACAGCCGTCTCAGCAGTACCAATTCTGATTACTCTCCTCCTGCTGAAAGTCTTGTTTTGATCTTCCAGGCTTAGGCAGTCCCATAGTACTCCACACACACTTGTCGGGCGTCCTTCAATGTAGGAGAATTAAAAGCTGGCGATTGCTTGGCTTGTTTGTATTTCAGCGTAAAAAAACCCCACTCCATTTTCAGTTTTACTTAGTTTTAAAAATTGTGTGTGTGTGTGCATGTGAGTGTGTGTGTGTGTGTGTGTGTGTGTGTGTGTGTGTGTGCATGTGAGTGTGTGTGTGTCTGTGTGTGGTGTGTGTGTGTGTTGCTGGTGGAGTTTAGAAGAGGGTGTCAGATCTCATTCAACTGGAGTTATAGGTGTTGTGATATGCCTGATGTGGGTGCTGGGGACTGAACTCTGGCTCTCTGTAGGAGCACGATTTGAATTGCAGAGCTGTCTCTCCAGCCCTCTATGATCCATTCTGAAACAGCCTCTCTCTTCACTCTTTGTAGCATGCCCAAGATGTGGAGAGGGCAGTCATGAGATTCTCTTTAGTCCTGCTTTCCTTTCCAACCATCCCCCGAGTCACATAGCCTGGAACATATCTTTTCTGATTATTAATTTCTGTTCATAATTTGTAATTGATGCTTATTAAGAAAAATGAATTTGAATGGATAATTCGGAGTCTTGGAGGATCATTTCCCACAGTTTATCATAACACAGCTCAAATATAGCTAGATATGAGGGTACATAAGCTCATAGCACTCAGGATGTTGAGGCAGGATTACTGCATGTCTGAGGACATCATGTGCTTCATAGTGAGTTCCAGGCTAGTTGGCACTACATAGAACACCTTGTTTAAAAAAAAAAAAAAAGAATCAAACAAAATAAGATACAAATCAAAGAGGAAATGATGTCAGGTACCTCCAGAACTCTCTCACCTCAGAACCATGAGCATGGAATCATCATCATCTACTCACTCTGCATATTTTAGTAGGGATGGGCCCCAGGGTACAGGCAGTAGATGTCTGTCAAGGAAGTTATAAATACTCGATTTAAATTATCAAGATATTTCCCCCAAGGTCCCAGAAATCTGTCTCCTCTCATGGCAGAGTTTGGGGCATTGATAGCTTCCACCACACTTGCTGTATGCCAGTGAGGCAAGGGGATTCCAGGAGAGAAAAGGCTTGCATAGAACCCAAACTTGACGCTGACCTACAATAGACTAATCCTGCGCAAATGGGCCCCTCCGTTCTCAGATTCCGTTTCCAGCAGGGCCCAACATGTCTCCTGAGGTTTCATGAAGGAGAAGAGCGCCCTGGTGGTTACTTCATCTGTGAGAACTGTCTCTCTGCACCCACCAGGCCTGCCTGTGGTCTTCCTGCTGCATATCCTCCTTCCTTCCTGGTACGAGTTACAAGGCTTCTCTAAGCTCCGTCTATGGTCCTTTGTGGACTGACAGGAACATTCTTCCCCAGGCCTGTCCACAGCCCTGCGCACTCTGGATGCACCCCATCTACATGGCGTGAATTTTATGCTCCAGGAGGGGGGCTTTTAAGAATTTGCATATTGGCCTGGAAGTGGCGGTTCATGCCTTTACCTCCAGTACTCAGGAGGCAGAGGCTGGTGGATCTCTGAGTTCAAGAGAAACTCTGTCTTGAAAAACAAAACAAAAAGAATTTGCACATTGTTTTTCCTTGTTTCATGCTCAAAGTTGAGGAAGTAGGAAAAGTGTATGAGTCCCTCCTAGGATCCCACTCATTGCTTGCTGACCATCAATTGCCCCTTTCTCATGACCAGAGAGCTGAATTTTGTTAACAGTAAAAGTTCTTGATATATTTTGGGGACATCTGACGAGCTGGTCACTGCTCTCTGCAGTTTTCAAGCATGAACTCAGCTCCTGCTTGCACAGTTGTTTGTTTGTTTGTTTGTTTGTTTTATAATGTGTGTACTGTCCTCATCCCCGGATGACAGGAAAGGAAGCAGCCATAAAGAGGCGAGTTGGGTTGTTATGCTAGTACACACGGAACCGAGAGTTCAGCCTAATCTACGGTTAGGGAAAAGAGTCCAGTTGCCGCTCTAGGAGCTGGAGAAATTTCAAGTCTGGGAGCAGGGTGTTTGGTTGCCTTTGTTAACTGAGACTTCTGTTGTGACTATAAAAAAATGACAATACAATTGGTGGCTTGAAACAGCACAGCGTCACAGTTCTGGAGGAGAGTCTGGAACGAGTTTTGCTGAGCTAAAGTTCAGGTGTCCCCAGAGCTGGTTTCTCTGTGGTTGAGCATGCAGGGACCCATTTCCCTGTCGGTCTGTACAGTGGTCAGTGATCACCTGCATTCCTTCACTCTTCTGCATCTTCCACACACATCCCTCCGCCCCAAGTCTGGCTCTCAGCCTCTTCCCCTGGGGCCCTTCCTTCTTTCCTTTGAGGACTCTTGTAGCTGACCCGTGTAATACAGGGGATGTTCCCATCTCAGGAGCCTTTTCTACTTCTGCAAAGTCTCTCTCACCTCATCAGCATAACACAAATGGTGTTGGGGGATAGGGTGTGTGCTTATTTATAGACTAGTCTTCAGTCGATCATATAACCTACCAATTAAAAAATGTCTCAACGTTCTGTAAGGTATTCATAAGCAAGGCTGGTTGGAACTGGGCGCAGATGGTCCTGTATTGTGGAACTTACTAAGGACTGTGGCCATCTTTGGGAGCAAATTCAGCTGACACAAAGCATGTTAGGTTATGGGAAGAGCAGTCCTTTGAGAGAGTTATTGCTGGAGCTTTATCTACAAGGAACTCTGGACATGATGCATGGTGTTCCCTGTGATGGTTGGTAAAGACAAGGGCTCCCTTCCGTTGCCTCCTGATGAGACAGCAGCACATGGTGTGACACATCATAGGCCATCATGCCAAGAAGCTGGTGAGACATGTTTTTTTTGGTGGCCTAAGAACCAGGGAAGGAGTTTCTCTGCTTACTGTTGCCTCTGGTAGTTGCCACTCCTACCTCTCTGCACACAGAGGGACACGGTGGTGGCAATCAGCAGGCTCTCTGTCACCACCCCTGGCTCCTTCTTGGGTGTGTTCCTACAATAAAGGCTTAGTGTTTTCCCAGCTCCAGTTCCACCCTTCTAATCTGTCCAGTGATACATGAAGCATGCAGTTGAAGCTCCCTTTGTGCCTGTGACTATTGCCCCACTCAAGCAAACCCATGCCCGACAGCATGTGGTGGTTTAAAGGAAAATGGCCCCCCATAGGCTCAGAGGGAGTGGCCCTGTTAGGAGGTGTGGCCTTATTGGAGGAAGTGTGTCACTGAGGGTGGGCTTTGAGGTCTCAGATGCTCAAGCCATGCCCAGTGTGGCATTCTCTGGATGTAGAACTCTCAGTCCCTCTCCAGCATCATGTCTGCCTGGGTGTCACCATGTTTCCAACCATGACAAAAAATAGATTGACCCTCTGAAACTGTAAGCCAGCCCCAATGAAATGTTTTCCTTTAGAAGAGTTGCCATGGTCATGGTGTCTCTTCACAGCAATAGAAACCCCAACTAAGAACACACCAGAAGCCCCTGCCCATTCTCTGTGGCTACCACGCCCTCCTCTGAGTATCCCTGATCACCAGCCCTTGGATCTGTGAAGACGTGGAATGACCCTCTGTTCTTTGGGAGACAATTCCTCATCTGCTCTGGCTTCTCCTCTCTCTCTGCTGCCTATATGCTCACATGTGTCATTGTAAGTCCCCTTTTTGACGCTTCAGCTAATTAGCCTTCCTCTCCTCTCCTGATCCCAGAACTCCTCAGGTCTGGTCTCTACATTTACATCATCTGCCAGAAACTAGAAAGCAATCTCTTGTTTGTATCATGGTGGCCCCAGTGCTTTGTAAAGCTCCGTCGCAGTTCACAGGTAAAAGCAGGATAAAGCTGGGCCTTTCAGCCTTCTGTTGGCACCTGTGTCCTTTGTGTTAACTCTTCTGGTCATATTCTTGCTCAGTTCAGCATATCACATTTGAGAGTCTCGGAACTGGTGGTGCACATTTTTAATTCTAAATTTGCCATCCTCGACCCCTTCAAATGAAAGACACAAAGAAAAAGTGAGGCTTCTGTTGGTCAGCTTTTCCACCTTATTCAGGCCGCCCAAAAGGCACTTCTCCATCACTGGCCAGACCCTACAATCACATGAGATTCCTGCTATACTGTTACCCAATGCTGCTTTCTTTCCTTTTGAGATACGGTCTCTCCTAGAACTAGCCATAGACCAGACTGACCTGGACCTCACATGACCATCTGTCATATATCCCTGACTAAAACCTTGTGTCTATCTGGAGATTTTATTTGAAGCTGTTCTATGCCAGTGTTCCGAGCTCCCCAATTACTAGTGTGCAAAGACTGTCACCACAGTGTACCACAGATGTGTGGCAGAAACAAGACCTCATGCTCTCCTAATTCTGAATGCTTGAAGTGTGAGCTTTGGTACTGAAAGGTGTGGTTGCCCTGGGGATTCTGCCCTTGGGTTTTAGCTGACCATCTTCTCCCTGTGGCTTTATTTATTTCTGCCTGCTGTGTTTCTAGAATCTGGGTCCTAACCTCTGTTTTTTTGTGGGGGGGTTCAAGACAGGGATTCTTCATGTAGCCTTGGCTGTCCTAGAACTTGGCTGTCTCAAACTCACAGAGATCCACCTGCATTTCCCTCCCAAGGGCCAGGATTAAAGGGCATGCCACCACTACCTGGCCTAATCTCTGTTCTTACAAGGCCACCTGCTGTGTTGAATGAGGACCCACACTAAGGACTTCTGGGAAGACAGTCTCCAAATGTGGTTATGTTCTCGCCTGGTGGGTGTGGGGTTAAGCTTTCAAATTACTTTTCCTGGGCTTTGAACCCCTAACACTTCCTCTTTACAGAGAGATGTTTATACCTATATATCTGACAGAGGATTAACATTTATAATTTACAAAGAACTAGAGAGAGAGAGAGAGAGAGAGAGAGAGAGAGAGAGAGAGAGAACAAGCCACTAAAGAATGGGTTAATGAACTGAACAGAGTTCTCAAGAGAAGAAATGAAATGCAAATGGTATATTCAACACCCCTAGCTGTCATAGGAATTAGAACTTACACTACTCTGAGCGACCTTTGAGTTAGAATGGCTGTTTTCAAGAGAACACGTTTTGTGGAGTGTTGTGGAGAAAAGAAGAAACCTTATTTCTGATCATCAGGGCGTAGTATTTGTTCTACAAAATTGGGGGCCCATGTTTGCTGAGTATGTGTTGCAGAATTCTAAGGCCCTCTTGATGGATCATTTTCTTAATTGGAATGAGGTGGCTTTGATCTCTTCCGATTAGTTGTGTCTGAGGTTTATTTTGTCAGATGTTAAAATGGTGACAGATACCTGCCTGGTTCGTAGCTCAGTTTGCTTGGAACACCCTTTCCGCACTTCGGTGACTTCACTCTAGAAGTAGCATCCATCTTTCATCAAGAAGCATGTCCTTTGAGGTAATAAAAATATGAGCCCTGCTCTTAACCCAACTGGATAGACTATTTTTTTTTTGAATATTGAGAATTATGAGCACTGGCATTAAGAGGAATTACTGAAATTATTAATTTCTAGAATTTTGTAGATTTTGTATTGTTTGATATTTTCTTACCTCTCTTGCTTACCTATCATTTCCCAAATGTTAAGAAACTTAACTGATAAGCTTTACTAAAAATATTTTCTATGTCTTTAGAAGGAAATTCTTTTCTTTTTCTACCCATGATTCCTAGATTTGGTCTTTTCGTAGTGCCTCATCCATTTTGAAAGTACTGCTTGTAAGAGCTGGTCTGGAATGGTGGCTGGCAGCCTCCACCAAAGATGAAGGTGTCTTCCCTCCAACGATGACAATGACAGCAGAACTTATGAGGAAAGACCCCTAATGTATTGAACTTGCTCTTTTTTTGTTTGTGTTTTTTTGTTTTTTGTTTTTGTTTTGTTTTGTTTTGTTTTCCGTGTCTCTGTAGCCTTGGAGGCTGTCCTGGAACTCGCTTTGTAGACCAGGCTGGCATTGAACTCACAGAGATCCACCTGCCTCTGCCTTCCAAGTGCTAGGATTACAGGCGTGTGCCACCACCGCCCAGCAAATTTGCTCATCTTTTTAGGGTGGATTATGCAGTTGTGAATTATATTGATGAGAATGTTTCAAAACTTTATTACATTGGGCATGTAGAAATATACAATGATAGCAAAAATGAAAAACCATTACCTATAGCAGGCATCGAAGGCTTGGCCTGTTATAGGCCCCTTCCCTGAACACCAACAGATAGCACAGTCCATTCCTGCCATCTGTGTGTTTTAGACACCAACTTCACAGAGCTGAGGCATCTCCAGGAATGGCCAAGGATTCCACAGGTTCGGGAACTTATTCCATGTGCGCTGGTGTCCTCAACATTAGCTTAAACACCACGACTTTGCCCTTTTCTTTGCATGTACGGGATTTAACTTAAAACCTTCATGCTGAAACACAGGTAGTCAGCCAGGTTTCCATTAGGTGCTTTTGAAATCACACTGAGGTGTGCACAGCCCCAAGGGCTGATATTGCAACCACACAGCCCTGACTGTTACCTCTTCTGCCCCTCCCTGGCCGATTTCCTAAACCTTGGATGTGTGTCCAGAGAACAGTTTGGGTTTTGTGACAAAATACCTCCGAAACTTACCCTGTTTGCGGTGGTCACTCACTTAGAGGCAGGACAATTGCAATGAGCTCTGAACAAACTCGGAGCCTTGAATTCTGCTGTTTGGATATTGAGCTGTGGAAGCACAAAACCCTGCACATTCACACTCATCA
Source organism: Onychomys torridus (assembly GCF_903995425.1). NCBI lineage: Eukaryota > Metazoa > Chordata > Mammalia > Rodentia > Cricetidae > Onychomys > Onychomys torridus. The sequence continues at coordinate 46,487,902 of NC_050450.1, forward strand.
TTGGGAAGAGAACATATTAGAACACTGGCCCATGGGCTGATGAATATCCACAGCCATTAGGAACAGTCAGAAGGTTTAAAAGTTCAAGACAGGGGACTCTTTCTTCAGTTCAGAATCTGTAATTGAGGGAGAACTGGAGAGTTTTTACCTGTTGACTCCATGGGGGCAGTGGCAATGGGTAATGAGTTCTCGACCTATGGGTCATGACCTCGGGGGTGGGGTATTGAATGACCCTTTCACAGGGGTCACATATCAGATATTCACATTAAGATTCACAACAGTAGCAAAATTACAGTTGCGAAGTAGCAACAAAAATAATTTCATGGTTGGGGTCACTACAATACGGCAAACTGTATTGAAGGGTCACAGCATTAGGAAGGTTGAGAACCACTGGAGTGGAGGAAGGCTCTTAAGTCAGGCCAACAGACACTACTGGAAGCAGATGCTCCAGTGTTTGTAGGGAGGAGGACTGTGCCTGATACTGCATTGTCTGCCCATCTCAGTGGATTTAGCTGAAACCAGGAACTGGAGTTGGTTGTGAGTCATTTCCTCATTGCTGTTTGGAGCCTGGTAGCCAGGCCAAAGGCAGGCTGAGTACTATGAAGGTCTGCCTCTTCACTAATGGAAAAATTAGTTCATTTATGGGAGCTTAAGTTTGTTCAAAATGTTTTCTTTTAAAGTTCTGCTAAAATTTTCTGAATGCTATATTTGTTTGTGGTCAGAAAGCTGTGAGCTTGCAGAAGGATGAGCTACTGGCTATGGACTGGGCCATGAGCTAATGATTGGGTTAATGTAAGAGGAATACTAGATGTTGGTCTACCTCTTTGATGACTGATTGGGTTAGATGTAGGGTGTAGATGAAGGGTCTGTGGACCAGGCTGTGAAGGGACACAGGTCCCTGGTGTGCATGGGTTAAACTGAGGTACCATTTTGCAGATAACTGCCTACACTTGTGCAGAAAATAGATCAAACTTCCCTCTTTTTACAGGTGGAGAGAGAGAACATCCATGTGCCAAAGTGTGAGAGCGTTTCTGTCATCCAGGCATTTACGCTGAAATTACTTTAACAGTTTTGAACATGAGCGTTTATTGAAGTGGGCTAGCAGTCCAGGCTGTGGTGCTGAACTGTATGTATTGGATGGTCCAGTGATCCCAGACATGTGAAAGCCGGGAGAACATGACCTGATACCTGTGTCTTCTGATGATGTCACTGAGAGGGGGTGACTCCTTATGGTTGTTTTCATTGTCCACTGGGTCCTGCCTCTGCATCTCTATTTTTGTTAGTGGTGCACAGCACTCTGGAACTGCACATCCAGTTGGAGAGGGTTTCTGTGATTGTGTAGGTCAGAAATTAGAGTATCATCTGAAATGTGGCCTTTTCTCCAGCGACACATCAGATGTTTCCCGGAGAAGCAAAGGGCAGGTAGGGCATCTTCCCCTGACACATGTACAACCACCTTGGGTGCCTCAGGACATGTTCTCGTATAACCTGCGATACTTGCAGATCAGCTCGGTGGCTTTTCGAACTATTTAAACATTGTTTGATCATCTAAATTCTAAGCATTGGTGAAAATAGCTCCTATTCAAAGTCAAGAATCCCCTTTCTACTCTTCCTTTCTTGAGAGTTTGCCCTGTATAATCCAACCTGGTCAAACTTGCTGAGTATCTGAGGATGACCTTGCGATCCTCCTGCCTCTGCCTCCTGAGTGCTGGGATTATGGGTGTGTGTCACCATGCCCAGATTTATGAAGTGCTGAGAATCGAACCAAGGGCTTTGTGCATGCCACCCACGCACTCTACCAACTTAACCTCCATTCCGGCACACTCCCCTTTCTTTGGTAAGTTTGTTGATGCAGTGGCTGCTGTAGACTGAAGACGCTGCATGGACACAGCTGGTGGCCTTTGATGCCATCCTCTCTGCCCTCACACCCTTCGCCACTGTGTTTCACACACACACATATGTATATATAATGTGGGTGTTTTGATAAAGGAAAATTACTTGTATTTGTGGAGTATGATGTTGTATTTCAATAAGTGTATACATTGTTTTGTGTTTAAATCTTGATAATAGCATTTATCTCCTCAAATATCAGTCATTTCTTGGTGGTGAGAACATTAGAAGTCTTCCCCCTTCCCCCTCACTTCCCATGTCATTATTTCACCACTTTTTTTCTTGTTTCATGAACTTTTCCTATTTCAAAATATATCTGTTGACACCAACTTGCCCGCATCCTTCCCTCCTCTTTTGCCCATGACTGTTGCGAGGTTAGTGAAGTTTGTGGCAACTCTCGGGGCAGTTGGTGACTGATGTCACTTCTGTGGGGACTCAGTGCAGGTGCTATGTAGTGTGTGTGTGTGTGTGTGTGTGTGTGTGTGTGTGTGAATGTATGTGTACACACATAATTTCATATATATTCATGCTTTGACATATTAAAAATGAAACAAAATAGAATTATCATTTATTTTATCTGGAGAGACACTGACACTCTGAGGGCTAACTACTTCTTAGAGACAGCAAAGCATTATCGTCACATAAAAAGTACCTGTGCTAAGCAAGCTAGCAGAGCAACACCTTCTCTGTCTGGTCTATACATTCAGAGAGGAGGAACTTGTCCACCTTAATCGGCACAGGTCAGGTAGGTACCAGGCCACCAGGGACCGACCACTCCACAGCTTGAAGCTCACCAAGGTTAGTCTAACTGGCCTATTCTCCACTGCCTTTCTGTGTGTCCTTGTGTGGCAAAGCACACCCTTGTTGTTTTAGGACCAGAAAAGAGGAGGAGCAGGGAGGCTGGGTACCACTCCAAGGCCTAAGCCAGTGTTTCAGTCTGATGAGGCAGTAATGGCCCCCAAGTGGGGAGTGATGTCATGGCTGGTACCATGTACCCAAACGTTAATGTGGGACACCGAGGGACTAAGCTCCCCTTAGAAAGACATGCAAAGAACTCCATCCTTCCTCCAAAGCCCGAGTGATTCCAGCTAGGCGTAGAAGGATTTCAAAGTGGGACCCGGGGGCTCTTCTCCAGAGTGCGCTCCCTGCAGTCAGTGGCTTTCTGAGGCACCAGATATCAAAATGTGGCCAAGGAAGAAAGCAGGCAAGGGTATCACAAGGTCTGAGGCTACAGGGCTCCTTCCAGTTTTGCTATGCAGAGCCACCACCTAGAAACCAGGAGGTGGGCTGGCTTATTTCCTTTCTTCTGAACCCACCCTTATCTGAACCCATCACTGCCCCCAGTTCACCGGCTTGTACCTGACTTGCTGGGAGACCCACCTTTCTATTGCTTTTCTTTGCATATGTCCTCAGCATCTCCCCGGGGCTGCAGGTGCTGAACCCCTGCCCTCTCTCCTCATTCCCTGGGGATCCACTGTCCTTTAGGAACAGGTAAATTTTGAATGAGTGGGGTTCTAGCCTCCAGCCACACATACCAGTGTAACTGGTCTTCTGGGTAGAAATAAGGATATTCTAAAGAGACAATTGGGTTCCTCCCTTCCACTAAGGAACCCAGTAAATGAAAGTCCCCCAGGAATCTGATGCTGAGAGAAAGAGAAGGCCTCAGCCAGAGGTGAATCTCATCTCCTAGAAACAGATTCAGTTTTGACAACTCGCTAAACTGGAGCCTAGACAGTGATGGGTAGGGCTGTGCTTTGGCCAGGACTGCTTATCTAGGTGTATAACTGGCACCTTACTTAAGCAGAAACCTCATGCCAGGGTCCTAAAGATGGACTTGGAGGGTAGGCCACCAAACCTGTTTGTCTCTCTTCCCGGTGTGGCCAAATTGAATAAAACTCTTTTGTGTGTTCTTAATTATTCCGTATTCTTAATTATTCCTTGTTTAGTTGGCTTTGTTAATCGGTGTCAGGCTTGGTTGATGGAAACTGTCAAGCCCAAGCTCTGATCTTTAATGACTCAAGATATGCTTTGAAGCCTGCGATTCATATCCTGCCTCTCAAAAGGCTTAGTTCTGGTGTCCTGGAAGTCAGATATCTCCTAAGATCAGGCACAGCCCTCTTCTATTCCTGCTCAGGCCGCTACAGACTCCAGTCCCATGTATCAGCTTCCTTTAATCATAGGCAACCCATAGAGAGGAGAAGGAATACTTACCAGGTTGGGACTCCTTAGGACCCCCAGTTGGATAAAGGCTCCCCTGCCACTCAGGGCTGTCAGGTCACAGGATGACACCACAGCATGGCTAATGAAAAAGACTGTCATCTCTGGGCACTTGGGTCTCTACAGATGCCATGTTGGCTGCTGTCAGTCTACAGAATGATGTTTCTAGTCCCAAGAATGGGATGGAGGGCCCTTGAGGGGACTATGGGAGCATTCTGAAGCCAAATGTACAGGAGACATAAATCAGACAGTGAACCCTCTAGGTCCCCAGTGAACCCTCTAGGTACCCACTAAGCATGGTGCCCAAACTTCTTTGACCACAGGTGAGCGTCCACAGATTAGCACATATCTGATGGGGTTGTCATCATGGAGATTTCACTGAGGCCTTGTCCTGGAAGCAGGAAGTTGGCACAGAATTGGGTGGTTCTTGGCCAGTGGGGTGCCACACTTTGTTCCCACTGTCACTATGACAGTGGCCTCAGGTTGCTGTACATAGCAACAGAGCGAGCTCACTTCTGACTGGCCTGCTGGGTAGAATCCAGGCCATTGGCAGTAGACCACAGCCCAGCTGAGGTTAATCATCCCAGGATCTGCTGTCTCTGCTGGTCTCTTGGACTCACATCTTCTTTGTGGGATCCTTCCTTATTGCCAGCTCCTTCAGCTGGTCAGGAATCCACCATCCAGGATTAGAAGGCTTAACAATCTGAGCAGGTAAGAGAAGAATGAAATGTGCAGTTGTGGACATTGACTGAGGATTCCGAGGAGGATATGAAGGCAGGTGGCTTGGGGCTGGCTTGTGTGGGCAACTCACGATTCTCTACGAAGTAGGGAGTTGGGATTCTTTGCTAGGCTGACAATATTCAAAGGGACCCGGGGGACATAACTCTAGAAAAACCATTGGGATCTGTATGGCAAATCCTGGCCATCATCTTATAGGCCCTGACAACAGGTCTCTTTCTAACTAGCACTCTTTGGAATGGATTGCAGCTGGAGTTTTCCTGCATCCCTCCTGGTGCACAGCTGCTCGGATCCAAGTAAACGCACAGAAGCTTATATTAATTAAAACTGCTTGGCCATTAACTCAGGGTAACTACTGACTAGCTCTTCTACTTAAACTCAGCCCATTTCTGTTAATCTATATGTTGCCCTGTGTTTCATGCTTTACCTGTGTACCATTACATGCTGCTCCTGGATGGTGGGCTGGCGTCTCCTGACCTCTGAACCTGCCAAGGTGTCCTTCCTCCTGTACCTCTACACACCAACTTCTGAGGCATCTGGACATGCCTGCTGCTCTATTCCTGCAGTCTTCACCCTCTTCAATATTCAGCATATTGGGTTCCCAGGAAGATTCTCCCTGCCCTCACTTCTACGACATAGCCCTGGATTTTGAGAGAATGTCATCAAGATCTGGATGATTGCAGGAAGACAGAGGAAGAGAGTCCCTCCCACTTGCCTTTTCTCCCCATTGCAAAGAAATGTAGCACTTGTGCCTTAACAAGAGTTTGGCATAAAAAGAGGCAGAAAGAGAAAGAAAATATAGAAAAATGCACGTAGTCCCTCACCCTCAGAGATGCACGTGTCCTGAGGCTTGACTCCCGGAAGAAGGAGGGGATGGCTCCTGACAGAGGCAAGGTTAGGATTTGCCTCAAGGAAATATGGAGGATTCTAGGCACATCCAGTGGGCTGCACGAACTCCGATCCATAACTTTTGAACCTAGAAAACCTCAGCACAGCTCACTGAAGCCCAGGGACCTTGTAATCCCTCTCCTTCCTTCTTCCGCCAACCAGAGGTCCAGGAAGAGCTCTTCTTATGGTATCTACCTCTAGCAGGTTAGTTCAGTTTAGTGCACTTGGCTTCACGCTAAGATTCTATCGATGTATAATGTTAACTTGTGAGAGGATGGCCAGTAGGTTGTAAGAGTTGGCAACAGCAAGTACAGAGGGAGCCTGTCCTCAGTGCTCATCCTGTCCTTGGTGCTCATTGTGCATGCTCCTTTCCTCCTGTTTCAAAGTGAGAACACTGCTCAGGCTCAGACAATCAGGACCACTTCGTGGTGAGCATTTCCAGTGTGTGATTGTGACATCTGGAGGCTGGCTCTTTGTGAAATGGCAGCTTTGGAAATGGTGAACCCATACCCTTCGCTAAAGGGCCGATGAGCTCCATGGCCCAGGACTTTGGAGCACATAGAGAGCCTCTACCTGCTCCCCACAGGAGTCACATCTTGACCAACTCAGCTATTTCAGCTGTGGAAGAAGATCCAGTGCCTTCCAGACCCATGCAAGAAGAATCCCTCTTGAGCAAAAGTCCTGCCCAGGGAAGGATGACTAACTCTTTCCTTACAGTTTTGCATCCTTCCGAATGGTCATATCTGGCACAAAGCTAGTGTTTGATAAAGTTTGGCTTGCAGAATGGATTAATTAATGGATAAAAACACGAACAGATAATGTTGCCTGACATTTGGGTTGCTGGATTACAAGGACTGAGCCCATTAACTCTGATTCTTTTGTCCCCACTTGTCCCTTGTGCAGTGTTCATGGGAGTCACCATGTCCTGGTCCTCAATTCTGAAGAGTCTCCTTGCTGTCTGCATCTTCACCCACTTGTCTGTCAGCTCTGAGGGTAAGAGTAACAAGACACGTTTTGTTCAAAGATGGGAAGTGGGAGTTGGGCACTAAGGTACCTTAGGGGGACTCCATGGATCACTCAAGCCTTCAGGAGTCCCTTCAATACTCATGACTCCTTGACCCCGGGAAAGTTTGTCAGCTATCTGAACATGTTTATTTCCTCTTTTCAGAGCGTTATGGTTGTGATAACAAAAAATGCTATAATGGGAGATGCATATCTAATCCAAAGACTTGTGAATCCTCTAAGGGCTGCTTCTACCATGTGCAGGAATTAAAAGTACCAAGTAAGCCAATCAGCACTCTTACAGTTGTCTAGTGATCCTTTCCTTCTTCAAGGATGGGGCTGGGAGTGTGGGCTTCTGGGAGGAGGTAGGGATGGGCATTAATACTGGATGTAGTCTCTAGGGACAGAACTGAGAGACCCTGGTTCTGTTTCTCATATCAGTCTCACAGGGCTACTGGAGAGTGAGCCCACACTTCTTTTGGCCATGCTGGGGATCAAATTCATGGCACCATGCATGCTAAGCAAATACTCTATCACTGGACACCAGTCCCAATGCAACAAAAACTGTCCCTCTATTAATTCGTTCTCAGAAATAATAACAGAGGGACTTTCAGAGATGAGGAAAAATAAAGACAGAGAGAATGAAGGAACAGATTCCTTACTGCTGGATGCTTCATTCTCTCTTTATCTCAGAAGAGAACATTTCTTGGGGGTTTGCTCCTCAGATGTTTTATCCAGAAGCCTAAAGATTAAGGAGAGCAGCTGTTCTAAAGACGAGTGTACGGAACTAGCATTCTCAGCAACACTTGGGGGCCAATGGAAGTTTAGCTATGACCATCAATGCTGCTACACTGACCAGTGCAACAGAATGTCCAAACATGTTGGTGAGTGTAGCTGTCTGTCTCCACTATCTGCTCCATGTTTCCTTTGCCTTTCTGTAGGCTCATCTCTCTGTGCTGGGACTCAACAATCATGCTTGCCTTCCTTTTGTGGATAGCACTCCTTGAAAATGGTTTGGGATGGATACAGGCTCTTCTCCTGTGTGGTAGACTGAGTGACAGTTGGGTGGCAGGGATTGGTCTTGGGGATTTTCTCTAAGTGTGAGTCTTTTGGTTTAACTGCTTTGCTTTGGCCCTCTGGCCAACAGGCTTTTCTCACTGATTTAATTTCTCAGGTTCATTTTTGTTTTGTTGAGAAGTAGTCTTGCTGTGTTTCGGAAGTTTGTCTTGAATTTGTAGGTTCAAGCAATCCTCCTGCCTCAGCCTCCAAAGTTGGAGTAGCTGGGAGTATAGGTGTGCATGACCACACCTGGCTCATTCCTAACCCTTCTAGAAAACAGATTATCTCTTCTCCTATTATCTAGGCCTTTTTTTGTTTGTTTGGGTTTTTTGAGACAGGGTTTCTCTGTGTAGCCCTGGCTGTCTATCTAGGACTTTTTCTCCAGGACTGAGAGCTGAGTAGCTGATGAAGGTGAGGACAGCATGGATTTCTATGCCCTCCTTCCCTGTACTCACACACCAGTGCCTTTCTCCCACACCTCCTTCCAGCTCATCTTGGTTGCAATGCTTTTTTTTCATGGAGAAAAAAACCCTCATTTAGATGAGTAATGGATAGACACGTTCTCAGCTATTTCTTCTGCCTATTCCCCAAGATGAAAACTTTTCTCTCTCCACTCAGAGTCTCTTCCATCTTTCCAACCCCAACCCAATGGTGTGGAATGTCCTTCCTGCTACAGTGAGGATGGCGAGTGTAAGCCGGTTCCCCTGAAGTGCACAGGGGAAGAGACGAAGTGCATTGAAGTTATTGGTACAGGTACGAGTACTTCCTCGAACATCTTGTTAAGAGTACAACAAATCATTCGTCACTAGGCAGTGAACTATACCAAAAGTAGCAACTTTTTTCCTTTTTCCTTTTTTTTTTTTTTAATAGCAACAGCCAACATTTATTACATCTCAGCATGTGTAGAACTGTAATCTGAGAATGGCCCAGTACATGGTCCTAGCTCAGGGTGTGTCATGGGGGCTGTGTTCATTTGTTAGCAGCTTGTGGTTTCTCACTGGGGGGGGGGGTTCAGCTCCTTTTCTTATGGTCTCTTCATAGTATGCCATAGTGCTCTTATGACTAATCACCTGTATCCCTCATAGCAAATGACAGAGACCACAGAGAGAAAGGGAACTGTGGATTTAATGCTCTAATCTCTGAAGTGACACATTATTTCCTCTTATAGACTGTTGGTAGTTTAGAGCAACCTGATTGGACCTGGCTGGAAGCTACCAGGGGATGGAAGAGACTCTTTGGGGCATCTTTGAAGCCTGTCTCCACATGAAGAAAGTGGAGGGCCATGTATGGGGCCATGTGCTTCTAAAGTTGGGAAGGAGCTATTAGTTGAGAGACAGGAGTTAAGGATGGGAGGGAAAGGAAGGGGGTGAGGGAATGTATCTGCTTCCCACAGGAGAGTCAGGTTTGGGCACCTGTGTTGCTATGATGTCCTGGAATGGGACTGTGGTTCACTGGAAGTTTAGGAGGTGATAGCACTTCAGATCCAGATGTCTTTACCACTGCCGCCATGTGTCAGCCAAAGCCTGTGATTAAGCACTCAGGTTTTACCAGTGACACTCTACATAACTCTACATTTAGTAAAAGATTTTTTTTTTTTCATTAAGAGAAAATGGTGTATTTGTTATGAAGGACCCATATACCATCGAGACAGGAACTGGGAACCAACTGTAAGATTTTTCTTTCTGGAGTGCACAGCTAGAGGGAGGAAGGAGCTAGACACTCTTTCCTGAACAATATATGAAAAGTTTCATGGAGCAGGTGGTGTTTTTAGGAGCTGATTAAATGGTGGACCGAGAATTTGATAGTTCTGGGGGCAAGCTACGCTTTTACTGGGAAAGAATTTCGACAGAGGTTCTGGAGTGAGCAAAGGATGAGTTGAGATAAATGAAGAAAATGGGGTGTCACAGAATGCAAAGGAGTATTAAAGCCCTCCACAATGGGGCAGGCTTCTACCTTAGTTTACCTTGGGAACACTGATATCTGGTACCTTCTACAGTTATTCTCATAGCGAACTCAGCCCTCAGAAGAAGGAATGTCAATTTTTAAGGGATGCACAATATTTCCTCCACGTAGAGGAGGAGAGAAAGGGGAGGGGGGTATACTAGAAGAGTTTCTACCAGCAGTTGAGACCCTGCATCTGGCCTTCCTCTTCTCCTGCATCAAGTTCATCTCTCCTAGTGAGCAGGTACCCAGAAGCCTCAGTGTTAGTCTTGTGTCTCAGATGCAAGAGTCCTTCTAAGGTTCCTTCTATATGGAGGAGACAATGGGGCCAGAGGACAAGAAGGCACAGACTCTACATGGACAGAGCTGTGGTCATGTTCTCCTGCAGAGGTGGAAGTTGTGGATTCTGGACCATTCTGAGCACACTTTCCTTTCAAAGGATGTGGGTGGGGAGAGAGAGACAAAGTGAGAGAGAAGAGTAACTCCTGGGTCTTTTCATCAACAGCTATGATTAACGGCCCTTTGTGCTCTGTGATACGTGGAATGGGCTGCGCAACTGTGACTTCCTGCGGCTTGAAGAATTTGACCATCCTGGAAAATGCAAAAATTGACACCTTCTGCTCCAATGGCAGCCGCCCTCTCACGTCCTTCTCATCTGCTCTGACTTGTCTCTTCCTAATGAAAGCCTTGCTTTGATCCCTTGGGGACTGTAACTCCCATGACCCTTCCTCACATTCAGACACATCAGCCGCCTTTTGTGACTATTTACCCAACAGGGGAGAAATAAAAACCACTGACTGTACTTTATATGGAAAGTTCTTGCTTTCTTCTTTCTGGCACATTTCACAAGACTGATTTCTTTCATGTCCCTACCCACACCTTGAACCCCACCCCCACAGGGTACAACCTCTCCCAATATTATCAATCTACACTCCTCATTTGTAACTGTGTGTTGTTAATGAACATATTTATTTTCATTTTTTGGGAACAGGGTCTGACTAGATAGCTCTGGCTAGCCTGCAATTCATTATGTGGATAAAGCTGGTCTTGAACTCAGAGATTTGCTGACTTTTGCCTCTAGGTGCAAGGATTAAAGGTGTGTATCACCACAGCCAGCCTAGAAAAAAAGATTTTGAATGAACAATTCAGAGACCAAGAGAATCATTTTCCAAAGTTTATTGAAGTCTCTGGATATGGTAGTGAGTGTTTGCAATCCTACCACTTAGGAGGCGGAGGCAAGAGGGTTATTGTTACGTGCTTATGGTCAGCACTTAACAATATGGGCTATACGCCGAGTTTCAGGCTAGCCAAAGCTACAAACATGGTAGGATGCTGCCTCAAAAAAAATTAAACAAATACAATGAAAGAAAAGAAACTAATAGTGTTGGGAAGATAGGTCAGTTGGCAAAGTGCCTGTTTTGTAAGTACAAAGATCTGAGTTCGATTCCTAGAACCCAAGTTAAAACAACCTGGCATGGAAGAATGCGCTTGAATTCTAGAGCTGAGAGAAGGGACACAAACAGACCCCCAGACTAACATAATGGACGCATTCCAGGCCAGTGAGAGCCCCGTCTCAAACACAATAACAAAAATGGTAGAATGAGCATGAAGAATACTGACCCCCCCATACATATTAAAATAATAAATAAGGAGGCGGTAGATGTAATTCTAAAGTCTTATTAAATAAGAAGCACAGAGCCAAATACAGAGTTAAAAGCCCAGAGATGGAGTAGTAGCCAAGAGCTAAGACTACCTTATCTTACCACTCGCTACCGTCCTTCCTCTGAGAGAGAGAGACCTTCTTCCTGTGTCCTGTCTTTTTATTGCCTTCCTGTTCTACCTTCTCATTGGCTGTGAATCTCATGACTTCCTCGTCACTGCCTGTCTATACAGACCTCCATGTCTCTATGGTTGGTACTGAGATTAAAGGTTCTGGTCACCACTTGACTGTGTCCTTGAACACACAGAGACTCTGCCTGACATGTGATCGGATGAAGGCCATGTGCCACCACCGCTGGACTTCTGCTAAATGGCTTGCTCTTAGCTCTGATCCCCAGGCAACTTTATTAACATACAAATAAAATCACATTTCAGCACAAATAAAATATCACCATAGGAGGCAAATACAACCAAGCCTCCATCACTTCTGAGCCACATGTGTGCAATCCTTGCCACGAACTCTGTATAGCTCAGCATCTTAGGAGATGGGTACCAGGATACAGGTGGAGTCTGTGAAGGCAGTTATAAATGCTAAGCTTAAAGGCTGATGGTGCTTGAATCAAGGGCCAAGAATGCTCTCCCTTCTCACTTGGGGTCTGGAATGTTAGTAGCCACTGTCACACTTCCTGTGATACCCATGAAGAGAGGTTTAGGTTGAGGAGAGAAGCCTTCCTAATATGCAAACGTGTACCATGTCCATGTGGCGCTGATGCCACAAAGCAGCGATTCTGCTTAAGAAACCCCTTGGTTTAATTTCAGTTTCTTACAGGGCCTGTTTATCTCTGAAAATCACAGGGAAGAGAAGAGTGCCCTGGCAGTTATTTCTTATGTGGGGGTTGGCTCTCTGGCCCTGCCAGGCCTTACCCTGGATCTCGGGACACCTGGCTTCCTCTTTCTTCTCACAAGCTCCACCATCCCTCAGTGTCTCTCAGCCTCTCCACAATGTGGTGTGTGACTAGAGGGAGCACCCTTTTTCAGGCCTGCCTACACAGCCCTTACACTGTCTTCATGCACCTAAGACTGTGTGGGATAGATTTCATGTCCCACTGTGGGGCTGAGTCTCAATATGAATGAAGACCAGCCTTGAGACTGCTCTTTGGAAGAAATACACTAATCTGTTGTTCAAATCAGGATGTCCCATTGTCTGACCATGATGTAGGGGGAAATCTTACTGAACTAATCTATTGGAATATGAAGGATTTGGTATATACCTACTAGCTTGACAAACCCATCTTAATTGCAGTGAGAGGATCACAGACTCCAGAGCAGAGACCAGCCAAAAGGATTGTGTCGTCTTTCTAATATAAGAAACCGGTCTCAAACTATCTCCTGAGATGTGTGGGTTACATTTACCCTTTCCATTGAGGTTGGGGTTTGTGTTAGCTTGTAGAGGTCAGGGGGAGTGCAGAGAAAATGAGTCACATGGGTTCAGGTCTGGGTAAGGGAGGAAGTGTCTTTCAGCTTTTACCCTTGGTGCTGCACACACACTGCTGTGGGGTGTGTTCCACTCCTATACTGCTGTGTGGTGTGCTTGACTCCTACACTTCTGTGTGATATGCTTGACTCCTTTCAATGATTTTTTTTTTTTCCAGCATAGAATTTATAGATCTACAGTGCCATAAATACCAACTCCCTTACCTCATCTGGAGCAGGGAGGTGTACCCGCACTTGTTCTTTGTTGAGAATAGAAAGCAAGAAACACATTTTTGAAAAGGCACAGAACTTTCTAGAATGTGTGCATTGTTTTCAGTGCTTATCGTTGATCTGGGAAGTGGTGTGTGTCCCTCTGTACTTGGTGATGAGTCAGGATTAGTTCCCTCTCTTTCTCATTGCCAGAGAGCTGGATTCAGTAATGAGAGAAGTTCCAAGTCTTTGTTGAGGGCTTTTGATGAACTAGTCACTGTTCTAAGCCGTTTCTGTACTCAGTTCATTCCTGCAGAACTTCTTTAAGGCAAGCACTGTTTCTTTTCCCAGTTTACAGATAAGGTGCCAGAGCCAGAAGACATAAGCTAAATTGTCTTGGTAGTAGATGGTGAGGTTGAGATTTCAGTCCTATACTTCATGCAGGTAAAAAGAAGCAAGTTGCCCACTCTATTAGCTGCAGAAATTTAAAATCTGGGAACAGGACGTTTTGTTTATCTTTTGTTAACCATATCAGATTTACTTTGTGCTGTTTCAAGCCACCAGCTTCATTGAAATTTGTTTTGGCCGCAACAGAAATCCAATTTAAAATTGGGAACAGGATGTTTACCTTTGTTAACTGTGTGAAATTTCTATTGTGGCCACAACAAATCAATACAACTAGTGGCTTGAAACAGCACAACGTCACATTTCTGGAGGAGAGTCTGGAATGAGTTTTCCTGAGCTAAAGTTCAGGTGTCCCCAGAGCTGGTTTCTCTGTGGTTGAGCATGTGGAGACCCATTTCCCTGTCTGTACAGTGGTCAGTGATCACCTGCATTCCTTCACTCTTCTGCATCTTCCACACACATCCCTCCGATCCAAGTCTGGCTCACAGCCTCTTCCTCTGGGGCCCTTTCCTCTTGTATAATATTAAAAGGACCAGCCTTAATATTATACTTCCCAGGGGCTCAGGAGAGAAACTACGAACAGTGAGAATTATTTTTAGGAAGTGAATCTAAGTATATCAAGCTCTTTGTCCATTTACTTTATTCCTCTGAGATAAGATCCTATCTACACAGCTTCAGTTCTGTTCTCGTGCCTAGCTCCTCTTTTGCCCGATTTCTCTCTACCTTTATCTACTGTTCCTCTAAGTTCTGTTTTAATTCTGCCTCATCTAGGTCCTTCTCATCTCGTTCTTACCCAGCTAGTACTTCCCCATCTGGCTCTTCCTCATCTTCCATCTCGTCCACACATTCTCTCTGGTCAAAAATCCTCCTTATCCCTCTCTGTTCTCCATCCTCAAGTTCTCCACGTCTCTCTTCTTCCCCGTCTCCTTATACCTCTAAGTTCTATCCTTCTTCTCTGAAAATAAAACTGCCTTTTTATCCCTTTGACCCTTATCCGTTTAGGCTATCTGCCATTTTTCTGCAGGGTGGGGCAAAGTGTGCTCGGTCACTAGGCAACCTGTGTACAGCTAGATGCCTCTGGTGATGGTTAAAGGGAGATCTGGAACTAGAGGTAAGGTTTGGGAAAGGAGGAAGTAAAGCTTAATTGGCACATCAGCCAGGCCTTCTCAAACAGGTAGCCTGGATGCTTAAGTCTGTTCTTAGAGAGTACAGAGGTATCTATCTCTGATAAGGTACTTTCCTCCGTCTGGGGATGGACCTGGCTGGATGCTGCCAATGATGATAATTACAGGGAGGCTTGAACTGGGGTTCTGGCTGGGCATAGCTGTCAGAGCAGAAGGTTATCTAAATATTCCTAGAAGTGGTTAAGTAAGGAGTTAGGGGTCTATAAAGTTAGTAAGGCTCTAAGAAAAGGAGGGTCCTAGCTAAATTGTGCAAAGCTATCACTTAAGGTCCACCTGACCTAGGTCGTGTCTCCATGTGGAATTTACTTTAATTTCAGGAGACTTATTATGTGGTGGTTTGGACTGTTATTCCTGCTAGTCCTTGACTGTGGCTAAGGGAGATATCTGATTCCAGAGCTAAAAGGAGAAGAAATGGATGGGCCTGAAGGAAGGAAGTCTTTCCTGAGGTTGTTCTCCAAATACCTCAAACGTATGTGTACAAATAGTGATCCATCCACACTGTTAGCAATTCTTAGGAAAAAAATCAATTGGGAAAGCTGTGAAGGCACACATGATTTTCATAACAGAAGACAACACTTCCTTCTTTCCTTTGAGGACCCTTGTAGCTGACCCGTGTGATACAGGGGATGTTCCCATCTCAGGAGCCTTATCTACTTCTGCAAAGTCTCTTCTACCATATGAGAATGACACAAATGGTGTTGGGGTGGTGGTAGTTAGGATGTGTGATTATTATAGGATAGTCTTTAGCAGATTAAGAAAATACTCAGCCGGGTGGTGGTGGCACACACCTGTAATCCCAGCACTCAGGAGGCAGAGGCAGGTAGGATCTCTGTGAGTTCGAGCCCAGCCTGGTCTACAGAGCTAGTCCAGGACAGGCTCCAAAGCTACAGAGAGAAACCCTGTCTGGAAAAACAAACAAATAAAAAAAAAAAGAAAGAAAAGAAAAGAAAAAGAAAAAGAAAAAAACTCAACATTTTGTAAGGTTTTCATAAATGAGAATAATTGGAACTCAGCACTGGGCTGGAAGCAGCCCTGCAAGGCTTTTGTTACACCAGCAAGGTCTGTGACTGTCACTGGGGCAGAACTCAACTCCCAGAGTGTAGTATGTGACCACAAGCAGCAACTCTGCGTCATTTCAGGGTCATACATGACACATGGTGTCCTGTAAGAAATGGAGCAAGGATGTGTACTTCTTTTGCCTCCTTGAAAACAAAACAAAACAAAACCCAACCCCCCCAAACCCCAAAATAACAGGGTATGACATGAAGCTGCTGTGACAGTGTGCTTTGGGGGCTGAGTCAGTCAGAGAAGGGGGTTCTCTCTCTCTGCCTCAGTTTCTGTGAATTCCACATTGCTAGCTTAGTCTGCTGTGCATTTTTTTTCCTACTACTATCTCAGAGAAAAAGGTCCAATGCGAGGCCTTCAATCTACAGAAGCCTGGCAAAGAAAGCCCTGACGCTATGGAGGCGTCTTTCCAAGATGTCAACACCCCTCTTTTCTCCTCTCCCCACAAAGCACAACGTTTCCTTATTAAGAACTTTTGGGGCTGGTACTTAGTCACTGGCCTCTGTCAAATACAGGTGTATTCACGACTTTTCTCATTGCTGTGACCAAATACCCGACCAGAAGCAGTTGATGGGGGAAGGCTTTATTCTGGCTTACAGTTCAAGGGGATCATTCCATCATGGCAGGGCTGCTGTGGCAGCAGGTGCAGAAGGCATGGAGGCAGGGGTTCAAGCTGGCATCCACAGTCAGGAAGTAGAGACAGATGAACTGATGCTCGGCTTGGCTTCTCCCTTTTATTCAGTCCTGGACCCTCAGCTCATGAAGTGATGTTGCTCACATCTAGTCGTCCCACCTCAATGGACACACTGTAGAAAATCTTTCACAGATTAAACCCAGAGATTTTTTGTCTCCCGGGTGATTCACGGTGACCATCAGTGTAAACCATCATCACAAGAAATAGCCCAGGGAATATAATAGGGAAGAACATTCCAGAATTCCAGACAGGCCACTGGCAGGGTTAAGTTAAAATGTTACCTTGCATTCTATTTGGCACTTGGCCTTCTGTGGCGGCTTGGATGAGAGCGGCCACTATAGGCTCATGTTTGAATACCCGGTCTACAGTTGGAGAGCCGTGTGGGAGGGACTAGGAGGTGTAATCCTGTTGGAGGAGGTGGGGGGCTTCAAGGTTTCAAGGCCCATGCCATTCCTTGTTAGCTGTCTTTCTTTCTGCCTCATGGTTGTTGTTTCAAGATGTGAGCTCTCAGCTACTGCTCCGGCTGCCATGCTCCCTGGCATAATAATCATGGACTCGCCCTCTGAAACTGTAAGCCTCAAATAAACTCTTTCTTTTAGAAGTCGCCGTGGTCATGGTGTCTTCACAGCAATAGGAAAGTAACTCAGACATCATCCACGGAAATGCAGTAGAGTCAAAATCCCGCCCTCCCCCCTCTTTTTTTTAAAAATAAGAATAGCAGGAATCAGAAACTCCCAAAATGCTCTCGTTTTAATTTAATCATTTCTGTAAAGATCTTTTCTTGTCAGCGTGACACAAACCAGGGTCACCTGGGAAGAGAGAACCTCAACTGAGAAAAATGTCTCTATCAGATTGTCTTGTAAACAAATTTGTGGAGCACTTTCTTGATGGATGATTCATGTGGAGCTGTAGGCAGTACCACCCCTGGACAAGTGGTCCTGAGGGGTGTAAGAAAGGGAGAGAAACGCATGCCTGAGGAGTAAGCCAGTAGGCAGTGCTCCTGTATGGTACGGCTTCAGTTCCTGTCTCCAAGTTCCTGCCCCGGCTTCCCTTCACGATGTAACCTATGAGATGAAATATAGACTTTCCTCCCTAGGTTGCTTTGGGTCATGGTGTTTATCACAGCAGTAGAAAGCAAACCACTACAACTCTTACTACAGCATTCTCAGGTAATGATCATTCTCAAATTTGGGGGATTTCACTGAGCCCACAATGAACGATTGTTGTGAACACAAATTTACAGAAGGTAAGTCCCAGCTGTTGCTCCAGCATGGAGCACTTGGCACAACCCGGATGATCAGAATACACTTGATAGTATAAGTTATTTTCCTCTTCTTTTTTTCCCCATCTTGGTCCAAGGTCTCCTCTCTCTCTCTCTCTCTCTCTCTCTCTCTCTCTCTCTCTCTCTCTCGTTTCTTTTTTATCCCCCACTGTAGTCTCCCGGTCTCACTGATTTTCCTCTGTATCGTGTTCTCTTTTGTGATAAGCAACATTGGGATCTTTGAAGTGGACAGATGACAGACACCTCAGGGGTCAGAGAGAAAGTTTCACGGCAGGATGGGTCGAGGCAGCCACTCCCACGCCATGAAAGCGCGCGCGCGCGCGCACACGCACACACACACACACACACACACACACACACACACACACACACACACACAACCAGAAGAAAACTGTCTTAGAGAGAGAGACACAACGTCTCGGGAGAGGCACATCAAGACAAAGGAGAGGGGGTCATGGTGGCCCTCAGAGGCAGAGACAGACAGATCACTATGAGTTTGAGGCCAGCCTGGTCTACGTAGTGAGTTCCAAGCCAGCCTAGGCTACATATAGGGAGACCTTAGCTCAACAAAACAAAACCAAAGACCAAGGGAGAAAGAAAATGGCTACAAAATTTTATTGAGGAACACCTCCATCTAGTGGCCATTTATGGCATAACTGCTAATTTAGCTAATTTTGGTTTCCGTTTTTCATTCTATTCGCTCTAAACAAGCCACCTTTGGGCTCCATGGTTCCCTTCACTCAACTCTGTCACTTGAGGACGGTGTAGATGATACCAAGGAGACCACTGAGGCTCATGTGTGCATGTCCACAGTGGCGACAGGCCTTCTGAACTTTTCAGGGGTGATAGCTAATAAGATCCTCCCAATCCCCTGTCCTCTAACAGGAAGTTGTAGCTACAGGTGGGCCTCATAGCCCAGGCTGACTCTGACCTGAAACACTGTTTGTGGGGATGGACAACAGCAATAGGGTCTGCAGATAGTGCTGGGTCTCAGGAGCTCCTGAGGTGGGGGGCTTGAGCAGCAGCAGAGAGCCAAGCATGGGGCATAGACCTGCACAGTCTGGGCTCACTGGGAAAGAACCTCGGGGTGTAGCCTAGCTCCCTGCAGTGACTCAGCTCCCATATGAGTGCTGCAGCTCAGATCTGCCACCACTTACCCTTGCGCCAGAGACTTCAGTACAAAGTGGCTTGCTATGGGCATAGATGAAGTGTCTGTGAGGGTCCTGGGAAGAGTGTAGACTCAGCACTCACCTCTAGGCTGCTGCCATTTTGTAGGGTGGTGACAGCGCCCTTTGTGACGTGGTTTAACAGCAACTGCTTCTTGGGGTGTGTGGCCTGGGGAACCCATGGGGTGTTTAGTCACATGGGCTCTGTGGGGTTCTGACAGGAATGGCTGCTGGCTCCCCAGTGGTAGAAGATGATGTGTCTTCTGGTGGAGGTCACCTGAGGACCTTAGTGGTTCCCTACAGGTGGCCTACACTGACAGTGGCAGCATGCTGCATCCTGCTGGCTGTCGGACTGGAGGCATGAGGGTGATGGAGTGGAGGCATGGGGGGTGGTAAGGGTGGAGACAAGGGGGTGGTAAGGGTGGAGACATGGGGGTGGTAAGGGTGGAGACTTGGGGGTGGTAAGGGTGGAGACTTGGGGGTGGTAAGGGTGGAGACATGGGGGTGGTAAGGGTAGAGACATGGGGGTTGAGTGTAACTCATGTAATCTGATCTAGCCAGGGACACATCTGTTTTCTCCATTGAATAACTGCAGACCCGTTACTGGGTCCTTGGGGTGTCTGAGAGCCGTTCTGATTGTGGATAACTATGCTTGTGCTGTTGTGGGTAGACAAAGCTGGTGTCTCCTCCTCTGCTACCATGTGGCAGGGTCACTTTGCTGATGTGACTGAATCGGAAGTGTATCAGTTTCAAAGCTGATTGATCCAGTTAACTCCCCCGACTCCTGTGTTCACTGGGTACCTCTCATAAGCAACAGTGTTAGGTAAAGTACTGTACTGGAAAGGCGGCTTCGCCATTGAAAGCACTTGCTGCTCATTATCATCTGTAACTCCAGCTGTGCGGATTCAACACCCTCTTGTGGCCCTCTAGGGCATGACACTCTCACACACAATTTTTAGAAAAGTGTGTGAAATCATTATCATTGATTTGTCTTATGGAAAGCTTCATCTGCAATAGAAATTCTCATATTATTTAGCAAGATTATATGAGATGAAAATAACTATCCACTTTTCTTCCAAGACAGGGTCTCTTTACATAGCACTGGCTGTCCTGGAACTGACTATGTGCACTAGGCTGGCTTTGAAGTCATAGAGAGCCTCCCATCTCTGCCTCACGAGTGCTGGGACTAAATGAATGTCCCATTGTGCCTGGTTGAGCCTTCTTAAGGCTGGAATTCAGCTTGTGTTTGCAGTGGGAGTTCTGGGAGAAACAAATTATTACACAAGACAAAACCAATCACACTTAGCCAGCTGGTTTTTTTTCTTTGACAGAGCGAACAGATCGAATAGGATTTAGCTCATGAATTGGATTTTTTGGGGGTCATGAATTGACATTATTCATAAACTGTGGAAGTCCCGAGAGAAAGCACTGTCATCTGTGCAGTGTGACTGACTCATCTGAGGCTGAAGACCAAGTCCTAGTGTGCATTTCTGTTGCTGATAGAATACCGACCAAAAGAATCCTGGGGAGAAGGGGTCTGTTTGAGCTCACGGCTTACGTCTATCAAGGAAGACAGTCAGGGCAGAAACTCAAGGCAGGATCCTGGGGCAGGAGCTGAAGCAGACCCATGGAGGAGTACTGCTTCTTAGCTTGCTCCCCATGGCTGACTCAGCCTGTTCTTTTTTATACCATCTAGGACCACCAGCCTAGCGAGCCAAGTCTTCTTATTATTAACCATGAATCAAGAAAATGCCCCACAGGCTTGCCCACAGGCCAGTGTCACAGAGGCAAGTCCTCAGTTGAGGTTTCCTCTTCCCAGGTGACTCTAGTTTGTGTTGACAAAATCTAGGCAGCACCAGCCAGAGCCTGGAGGTTTCCAAGTCGTTGTCATTAGGAACATCCCATACTTCAGCTGCTTTTTTTTTTTTTTTTTTTTTTTTTTCCGAGACAGGGTTTCTCTGTGTAGCTTTGTGCCTGTCCTGGGACTCGCTTTGTAGACCAGGCTGGCCTCGAACTCACAGGGATCCACCTGTCTCTGCCTCCCGAGTGCTGGGATTACAGGCGTGCGCCACTACTGTCCAGCTTCAGCTGCTTTTTAACACAACTGACAATCACCTCGGTTGGGGTGGGTGTGGCTAAGACAAGCAGGAATCAAAATGAGAGATGGGGGTGATGGCGGAGTCAGGCTCAGCTCAGGGCAATCCATCCTGGGTTTCTGGCAGTTGACAAGGGATGAGCTGTCCAGCCTCAGGTTCCCTGGCTATGCTAATGGTCAGGGGAGGGGAGCTGGAGAGACCCCATTATCCAGAGGCTTCTCTGTCAGGCTTGTCCTCCAGTGAACCCCGAGAGAAGCCAACTGCACTGTAGCACACATCAACACTGTGCCCAGCTCACTGAGTCCACTGTGTCCACTGCTGGGCGGCACCTCCACGGTGCACTAAACACCAAACACGTGTTTCTTTGGAACCTCAGACACTGTGTTGTAGTTTCTCCCTCTGCGGGTCCCAGCCATTCCTACATGACATAGCACAGACCTCACACTTCAGCCACACACTGAACCTTTCCCTTGTCACAACACAGTCTTCTACCTCATGTCTAAGCTAGACCCAGGGCTGGTGGGCAGAGCCCTGTTCATTCACACTTTTTACACCGATTTATAATCATGCCTTGGTTCTGAAAGCTCAGAAACCTTAAAGACATTGACCTGGCTTTGGCCCTGCTGTGGTTAGTTTCTCTAAAGCAGTGGTTCTCAACCTGTGGGCTGCAACCACCGGAAATCACATATTTCTGATGGTCTTAGGAACCCACAACCAAAACTTCATTTTGTTGCTATTTCATTAATGATTTTGCTACTGAGCAGTGTCTCAGTTCCTAAGACCATAGGAAATAGGTGTGTTTTGATGGTCTCAACCCACAGGCTGAGGACCACTGCTCTAAAGCATTCCTCCAGGAAAGGAGGGTAGAGGGTCATTAGGATTAGGAAACTCAGAAAGTTACAAGATCCACAAGTGCCCTCAAGGCTCTACACTGCTGCGGAAGTCGGTGAGATGTGCAGGGAGCTAACTCTTGGGATACAGCCTGAGTTGTCACCCATGCTGGAGGTGGGCTGTTGGTGATGCCGCTAACATCACTGGTGACCCACCCACCATGCTCCTGTAAATAGCCCCCCCACCCCAAACTCACCGATTCACTGAACTAGTCTTGGGTGGGATCATTCCTCTGGTTTGTCACTAGTGCCCTATTTTGGGTGAATGAATAGATGTTTGCTCTTCCCTCCCCAGGAGGTCACCTAACAGGCTCTGGTCCATTCCCTGTGTGGCTGCGTATACACTAAACTGCCTAACCTGCAGGTGGATAATTGTGTATATACTTGTGCCAAGACGGACAATCAATACGATCAATAAACAAAAACTACAGCTTTAATTCTTTAGCAATGGTGGCTGGGCCTCTGCAGCTGCTCAGGGAAGCAGTTTCTTCAGGAAGAGAATGAAGAAGAAGATGGGGGTTGGGGGTCCAGCTCTGGCTCTGGCCCCGTTTCTGACGGCTGATTTACAACTTACACTTTTGTTAGTGACTGGGAAACCCATGTAGGAAGTCACTGTGTCTTTGCATAGGTCTATGGTTATGCATTTCTTCAGTTCGATGGCTATGTCGCTGACACCTGTGGGGAAACACATGTGAGACTTCCCTGCTTGGCTTTAAATCCCACTTTGACCCACACAGACTGGTCTACAGAAGGAGGTGGAGGCAAGAGGATTCCAAGTTCTGGGCCAGTGTGGGCTATGTAGCAGGACCTTATACCAAAGAGAGAAAAATCCAATGCAAAACCCTAAATTATTTAAAAGGTGGGTTAGACATGAATTAGTAATAATAGTATATTTTAGCCTGAAGTGCAGCCAGCTAGGTTCCATGAGAGCTGGGTCATTTCCATAGCTCCTCTCTACCATCTCATTTTTCTCCTGATGGATCTAGGGAGCTTTTTTTTTTTTTTTTTTTAATCATGGGACTCGAATCACACTGCTCTCTCGATCTAGGACGGGCAGTGAGTGGGTTGGGATGTTTTTCTTCAAGCACAGGGTCTTCCAATCCCTAAATTACCCCCAACCCAGGCCAATCATGTATTGGTGCATCTTCTAAACATCAGTGAACTGAACCCTTCCTAACCCACAGTAACCTGCTAGGGCTGAGGTGCTAGCAGAGTTTTGATTGACAGTGTGTCGATGGTGGTATGACATCTGTGCTGTGCTGGGAGAATTCTGTGTGGGGCTGCTTGCTTGGAGCTATGTGGACCTATGCTGCTGTCAGGCATGTGGTTTAGGATGATGAGGACATGCACCACTCATTCTCGGCTTGAGTTGTCTATTGTAAGAACAGCAACAGCCACCAATGTTATCGTTTGTGACTATGCTCTAGGCCTTTCTTAAGTGCTTTGGGTCCGTTCTCTCAGGTGTGGGGCACTACATGCTTTGAAAGGTCTCATCTGGCCATGTCTGGATACTAACAGCAACCTTTTACTGCTGTTTTAAAGCCAGAATTCCTGTGTTGTGCCAACTGCAGAATGCAGAGGTGTCCGAGGCCAAGAGACCAACCCAAGTGGCTCATGTGATGAGCTCCCTAGAGCCATCAGGAGAAAAGTGAGAATCCTCTTGCCTACACCTCCTGAGTTCTGGGAGTGCAGGTGTGTAATCTGCAACCACACTGGCTCCACTGGATTTTATTAAAGCATCTTAAATTAACACTCATTATATTTTTATAATTCCTTTGAAGCAGGGTAAAATTTTGTCATTGCTTTTTTTCCAGACTTTGAAAGTGTGTGTGTGTGTGTGTGTGTGTCTGTGTGTGTCTTGTCACAAAATCACCCTGTGCTTTGAAAAAAACTAATGAGAATTTTTAAGGGGTGAGGTTTCATCTGCTATGTGGAACAACATTCGAGAAGCCAGGGAGACTCTGGCAATGAATGCACGTACAAATTCACGAGTGTACAGGAGACAGTGAATTGGACTTTTTCACTTATTCTGGAGACACAGAACACTGCTGTGTGCCCCTCAGGACAGGAGCAGCTTTCTCGCTTTCACTGTGAGGCGCACACCCCTCGCGCTTCAGAGAGAGCACTTCTCATGCGGCTACACAGTGTCTCGGGCAAGGAAAGCACCTGTATTGACGATGCCGGAGAACTCCACACACTTTATCTTATTTGTTGGGCACCACTTGAGCTCTGGACTACACTTCTTCCCCCTCACCGCGAAGCATGTGGGACACTTGAGGCCGCTGGAGCTGAATTCATTCACGTCCTTCTCCTCTAGGTCACTCACTGTAATTTCCCAGGAGACTAGGGGTGGGGGTGGGGGGCGGGCAAGACAAGACAGAAAACTGGCAGGCCATTGGTCACAGGCAAGGGAAACACAGATGTCCAAAGAGCTGGTCCTCTCGGACTGGTCCTTCCCAGTTAGCCACCCCCGACCCCCCCCCCCACCTCTGCTCTTGAAATCCTCAAGTGACACTTTCTAATTCCTCCAGGCTACACTAGAGCTACCACATAACTCCCAGCCTTCACGGAGCATGCTCTCTGATGGGGAGGACACACCATCTGCAAGGAAAATGAACACTACAGAGGGAAGGGGCTGTGTCATGGAGTTCAGGGTGGGGCTGCAGGGCACAGGGGGTCAGGGAAACCCTCAATGAAAAGGTGTTCTTTTGAGTGGAGCCCCAGGGGAGGTTTAGTTCCAAACACTTGCAGAGAAGGATTTGGCCTTGGAATCACAGGGTGCCCTCAGAACGGGCCCAAACCAACAAAGTGGAGCTTGTTTTCCCTGGCATCCCCTGACTCTGGGGATCCATAACGTCTTCTCAGATGTAAGGCAACGATCTGTGTCTCTATCTCTGTGTCTCCATGGCTGTCACTGGTTATGACAGGGCTTGGCTACTCTAGCGAGAGATGGCCTGGGCAGAGTAGAGAGTGATGAGAGCTATAAATGGAGAGGCAGAGGCTGTGCAGGGAGGGAAGGGAAAGGAGGAAGAGGAGAGCCCAGTGCTCTGGCAGAACTGCTCCAGGCCATCTCCCTCTAACTCTCCTTGACCCTGTTACCCCAAGGGCTGAGGCACGAAAAGCATGAGGAGGTGCCCACTGGAGCCTCCACATCCTCTCCTGACCTTTCTTAGGTACCAACAGTCCTGCATCAAAACGTTTTTTGCTATTTTGTTCCTCTAATTGGAGCCCTGGGGCAGGGGGCTGAGCCCACGGGGACTGCTGGAGATGTAGGCTTTGTACTAAATCTCTGTGAACAAAACTATGCTTGTCTTTTGTTTACAGGGGCGTCCTAAATGGGCTCCTTGCAAACTCTTCCTGGTGACTGTTTCTACTGTACCGATGGATCCATTAGTGTGAGTGCAAAGGGGTGGGTGCCTTGTGCATGGCCGGGCATCCCCCTCTTTCCCTGCCAAAGAAATGAGAACGTACAGACTGTGGGGGAAAATGAAAATTATGAGGTGCACATGAGCAGGACTGACTGTTGAATTAGTGGGCTGAGTGATTGTGTGGTTGGCGTGGGAGGATCTGTCATCAAGGGGGAAATGAATCATCACATGATTGGGGGGCAGAGTTATGGTGTCTCACATGACTTGATGCCTGGACCTGGCTAGAGGCAAGGGGATGAGGAAAGGACAGACACGCAGACACACATACAGAAAAGCTGGGGTCAGGTGGGCTGAGTGTACCCTGATGGAGCCACAGCAACCCAGAAGCTCAATGTGTTTATGATTTACAGCATGGAGGGGAGGAGCTAGCTAATTCTGTGGGGAGAGGATGCTAACATCTGGAAGAAGCTGCGGTTGCTAATTTTTATTTATTTTTTTAATACACACTGCCAATACTTAGCACTTTGCATTGGGACCAGTAGAAGGCTTTGCCATCCTTCTGAGTCTGACCTGGGTAGGTAGGGGAAATTGCCAACTTCCCATGGGTCTGATGCATTGGTCCTCGATATGGCCATACCCATGTCAATGATACACACTCACTCAGGACTTCATCTGTTCTTTACACATCCACTCAAGGCTTCCTCAGCTCCTTACAAGGAAGTGGGGTGGTTCAGAGGTAGAGAGATTGTCTGACATATATGAGGCCCTAGATTCCACACATACATGTGTGCGTGTAGATGTAACACTAGCTTTAAAAATAAATATGGCTCATATCTGTGACTGCAACATTTGGGATGAGGCAAGGGGATTTCTCTGGGATTGAGACCAGCCTGGATTACGGGAGACCCTGTCTCAACAATAACAACAACAACAAAAGCACATAAGTGACCATACTGCACTAACCACGTGACCAGGTCTCAAAGGCGAATCCAGAAACCCTTGTGCTTCCCCGGTAGAGGGTGCCTACACAGTGCACCCATTTCTCAGGGAAAACAGGAAAGAAGCAGGAATATTTAACCAGAAGCCTTACACCACAGCACACTTTACCTTCTCTCAACAAGATGTCACTTCTAGGAAACTAGTGCAAAGCTCTGAGAACTTAGTGAGTGGCTGGCATTGTGTTAGTCTGAGCTCACACTCCAAGGGGCTGAAATCACATCCCTAACTCTCTAGAAGGGACAAAGGATGCAGATAGGCTCAGCTGTCCCCTCAAGCCAGGTAGTCAGGAGGAGACACTCAGGACTCTGTCCAGAGCACTGCCGAGTAGATCACACCCGATGCAGGCAGAAACCACGAGTCCTAGTTCACGGCAGGTGCCAGGCAGGGCACAGTGCAAGAGAAGGTGGCACCAAAGGAGCAACGCATTGGGATTGTGAGGACACGGCTGTTGGGAATGGCGAAGGAGGTGGAGATGTGGGATATAAGTTGGAGTGGGATAGGGAACACAAAAGAGAATTCAGGGGGAGGGATGTGGAGAATACAGAAATGCAAGCTGGGATGGGCTGGGATGGCTCCATCTCACCCTCACCTGCAGAGAAGGGCATGAAGGCGAGGCTACAGGCCAAGAGAAGCCTGCTCGGGGCAGTTAGGTGCATGGCTCAGGCTGTTAGGTTCCGTCTCTGTGGAGAGAGCAGGGTCAGGTGGAATACACGTAAAGCAACGTGGCCCGGCCACCCCGGCTCACCCCTTCCTCCATGTGGGCAGCATTGGCTCCCAGTCCAAAGCCGCTTACAACTGGAACCAGGGCTTTACACGTCCTAAACTGAGCACGTGGGCTCAGCAGCTGGGTGGGCGGTGCTGACAGCCGGGGCCCTGGGGGCACCTGGACTCAGACACACTTGACTTGTACCGCCTGAAGGGAACTCTGGGCCATTCTCCTCCTTTTCACATGGCTAAACTGTAGTGGGAGGGTGGGGGCAGCTTAAGAGGTGCCCATGTCCTCTGGACGAACTAGGAAGGTTGGGTGGCTAGGGTAAAACCAAGAACCAGTACCGCTGAGATCCCCAAGTGCTGCTCTTCCTTAAGATGGCCAAACTGCATTGCGCATGCGTGCGGAGGTCCTCCAGCTTGTCTGCCTGTTCTCATTGGTCTGTATCTCAAACTCTTCCCGCCTTCTCGGAGCCTTGGCCAATGAGATTCCAGGACCTCAAGTTTCCAAGTGACCCAAGAAATCTTGGCAGGGGATTTCAGCAGTCCTGAGAAACGAGAGGCGTGGATAATGGGGCTTCTGTTTTCCCCACCTCACTCTATCTTGTGGCTGGTTGCCTTCCCTACTGTCTCGAAGACCCTCTGATGAGAAGTACCTATGTACTTTTAACTGACACCCATTCCTCACTCCCCCACGCCCTCCAGTGGGCGATTCGTGGAGAGCAAGCAATTCCTCATTTCAGGGTATTTTCAAACGTCAGCCTGTCTCGGCACTAAACATTTTGTGAGAGGTGTTTTGTGCAGGCACGTGGCCGCCAGACCCTAACACTGTGCCTTGGTCATGAGCATGCTGTTAGTGTGTGTTAACTGGATGACAGATCTTAGAGGTACCGGAACTCTTGCTCACCCACCGACCCTATCGTTGAAACATTGATTTCCCATCAGCTGCAGAAAATCCAAGTAGTTTCTTGAAGCAACCATCCACGGGTGAATGGATAAAGAAAAGGTGTTATATGTAGACAATGGGACATTATTCAGCCAAAACAAGGTGGTGGTGGTGGGGGGTGTCTTGTAGTCTGCTACGGCCTGGGGTGGCTAAAATAATAAAACTATCAGAAACTATAGAATGTCCAGGGGGTTAACCAACCACAGTGGAGAAGCAGCTTCCCTGATAGACTTCTGCTAACAGGAAGCCGTGGGGGGAGAGAGGAGGAGGAGGTTGGGGGAGCATGGGGTGTCAGATGAGGCCAAGTAGCTGGACTTCACAGGGCTTCATAAGAGGATGAGTTTGAAACGCCTCTGAAATATTTTGCGGGTGTGCTGAGGTAGCAGGTGTGTTCTGAGGGGGGAGCAGAGGAGGGGGAGTCTGGCTGACTGTCAGTTTGTATGGCTAACTTTGGAGCCAGGTGATGATGGAAGCCGTGGCATTAGGTGGGCGTGGGGGTGTTGAGAAGAGAAGGGTCTAGCCCCAGGCTTTAAAGATCTTTATCACTTAATAGGAAAGACTAGTCCAGAAGGGGAAGATTCAGGGACATGGAGTCATTGCCAAGGCAGGAACAAGTTCCAAGAAGCTGGAAACAGGACCAGCACGCCTGAGGCCTGGTAAGGAAATGTTATTTTTGAAGTTATGCATCAATCCAGTATTTATTATTGGTCATATGTTCCAGGAGCCCTCCTAGAAGCTGACAATGTGGTATTAAAGAGCAAATCCTCTGACTTCTGGGTCTGCGAAATCTAATGGGGGGGGCACCTTAAATCCACACATGGCATGAGGAGAAGATGATGGGACGAGGCCAGAAAGCTGCTGGGGTTGGGATTAGCGATGCAGGTGTCTCTGATGCTTGAAGCAGTTTCTAAGCAAGAGATGGAGAAGCTATCTGAAAATGTCAGGTGCTATTCTGACCACGGAGGACTCTGCTGAGGGCCTGTGCTGAGGACAGCATGCTTGAAGACAGGGTGTCAATAGAGAAGGTTAGGAAATAGCCAGGGATGAGGGGATTTGTGGGTCTTTGACTTTTACTGGGGCTGGAGGGGAAGATCTCAGATGCTCAGCGATACAATGAGGATGGGTTACCGCTGTGGTCCCCAAAGAAGCCTGGGGTTTGCTGAGATGGAGGGGAGACAGTGTAGACAACTCTTTGCAGAAAGAAAACCGTAGCTCCAGGGGGGTGCTGGCTTCTCCTTTTACCCCTTTGCGTATGAGTTTGGGAGTTGACTTCCTGGACCATGGAGGAGTCCCAGAATAGGATCCTGAAGTTACAGATATAGAGGCCCTTCTCAAACAGACATGCCTTAGCAGTCCGTGCAGATGATGATGATGAGCTGAGGTGCTTGCCTCCAGGCCTCTCTCAGGTCTCAAGCATTCCTACTGACTCCACACCTTCCCATCACCTTCTTCATTGCCCCTGTTACTTCCTTGTTCCTGAGGCTGTAGATGACAGGGTTAAGCATGGGTGTGAGAACTGTGTAAAAGACGGATACTACATCATCTTGGCCCGGGGAGTGATAGGAAGCAGGTAGCATGTAGGTATAGACAAGGGGCCCATAGAAGAGATTCACAACTGTCAGGTGGGAGGAGCATGTGGCGAGGGCCTTCTGACGCCCCTCCACAGAACGCATCCGGAGCACAGCAGCCAGGATGAGGGCATAGGAGGTGGTGATGAAGGTAATGGGTACCAGGAGGACCACCACGCCTGTCACGAAGAGTACCTGTTCATAGGCTTCTGTGTCTGCACAGGCTAGCATCAGCAGCGAGGGCACCTCACAGAAGAAGTGGGAGATCTTCCGAGAGCCACAGTAGGGGAACTGAAGGGTCAGAGAGGTCTGAATGGAGGCGTTGAGGGATCCTCCCAGCCAGGAGGCCACAACCATGAGCAGGCACACCCGGCGGCTCATGAGCACCGGGTAGCGCAAAGGGTTGCAGATGGCCACATAGCGGTCATAAGCCATGAGGGCCAGCAGGAGGCACTCTGCAGCCCCCAGGAACATAAAGAAAAACATCTGTGCCCCACAGCCCCCGAAGGAGATGCTTGTCCAGCCAAAGAGAAAGCCCACTATCATCTTGGGGACAGTGACTGACGTAAAGAAGACATCCAGAAAAGACAGCTGGCTGAGGAGGAAGTACATGGGTGTGTGGAGTCGGGTATCCATCCAAATCAGAAGGACCATGGCCGTGTTGCCGGCCATGGCAAGGATGTAGACCAACACCACCATGCTGAACAGAAACAGGTGCAGCTGGCTGTTGTTAAAAAGGCTGGTGAGGACAAAGCCAGTGGTGGAGTAATTCCAGTGCTTGCTGCCCATCTCCTGCTGAGCTGCCCTGTGGGGAGAAAGAAGCAGTTCTTCACCAGAGAGAGGGAGAAGGGTTGAGGTGAGAAGAGAATAGTCAGAGAGCCCAAGGGACCACCCCGGGAGCCGAAGAGGCAGCAGACATACTCTGTCATTAATGTTCTTGTCCGTATTTGTAGGATCGTTATTTCATAGGGAAACCGTTATTTGGAAGCATGGCCTGTAGTGAAAACAGTGTTCAGAGGGAAACACACCTCTCCAAACGTGTGCTGTGAAAGAAGAAAGACTACAGACTAGCAGTTTAACTGCCCATCCCACAGAGAAAACCAAGGATGCTTGGGAAAAACCCAGCACATCGCAACATGCCCCCCCTCCATTCATGAGATACGCATCGTTATTGATATTTTCAGTTCTAAGCGAACAGATGCACACAGGAAACTATTTCACAAACTTACAGCTGACCCGAGGGCTAGGTCCACACATGTGTGAATTATATGCTTCGACACTCTTGTTGATATGAGGGTTTATGTGACTCATTTTTCTTACAAGCGAGAGCTGTGGGTATTGCTGAAAGGGGGCATTCTGTCATCTGCTCAAACTGCCCAGCCCCGCACTTCCCTTGTGGTCCTGGCCATCAGGAAACTCACATCTGGGTTTTTGTGCGCTGATGCAGTGATTGCCTTCTATGGGTTTTGACACTATGCGGTCATCTTAGTACTATTGTTTTCTGATCTTCAACAGTTTCATAAAGGAGCCTTGTCTCAGTACTCATTTATGCCAGGAGATGGCTGAAGCCATGGCTTTAGATTCTGATGCCCACTGGGCTCTGTGAAGATAAACACATGGCATCCTTGCAAGGAATAGGGAAAGCAGCTGTAGTAGTATCTCCTGGGAGCACCAGGGACACCTGGTCCTCCGCCCTCAGACTGCATTCATTCAGGTGAGCTCCAGTCTCAAAGAACAGCTCAGGGAAGCTACAGTGGGAAAGAAGTCACCCAAAGGCAGTTTGTGGAGGCCAGAGAAGGGATACGATCTGGTTCATTTCTGATGCCCATTCCCCTTCAGGCAAATTCCTCTGTTCACCATGGCAGGTTGGAACACTGTTCCCAGCATCTTGTATCCCGGGGAATGCCTTGACTAGCTGCTGGGGTCTGGCAGCTAGTGACTTGGGTGGTGATGACTGAGGAAAATAAAGAATGACCCGGAGCTCCCTGAAGGAGCTGTGGGTGCAGGAGACCACTGCTGCTGGCAGGTGGGTCTCTGGGACACAGCAGGAAGGCGGCAAATGTGACAGATGACGGCCTCAGTTAAACACTCCTGTGAGAATCACTACCAGGGCTGAGCAAGCTGAGTGATTGTATCTCGACCCTGAATCTAGTCTCCAAGACTGACTGCTTGCTGGTTTTAAAATTTTAATTAATTAGCTAATTAATTAATTAATTAATTAATCAATCAATTGTTTTGAAACAAGCTGCCATGCAACCGGACTGGCCTCAAACTCACTATATAGCCCAGGATGACTTTGAACCTTTCTGATTCTCCTGCCTTCACATCCTGGGTGAAAGTTTAGGCATGTGCCCTGATGTTTGCCTTTATGAGATGCGAGGGATGGAACCCAGGCTCCTTGCATACTAGACAAGCACTCTACCCACTGAGATATAGCACCATCCTTGTCACAGACTGCTGTGATGGGTGATCTGGGTTGAGATCCACTAACTAGACCCCAGCCCAATTGTACTACTGATGGTGAAGCCAGGATTGTCCCACAGTAAGACAGCCAGGAGCGGGGGCGGGAGCGGGGGCAGGAGCAGGAAGCAGGAAGCAGCTCTCCATGGTGCTTCTCTTGGCTCTTAGAGTGCTGCAAAGGAGGCCTGTTTAAGGCTTCAGCCTCACTGTTCTTAGGCTATCCATGCTAGGCACAAAGATCTCAGATCTGATTCCAATAAGTTCTGAGCTCGACTGCCCCAGGATCTCAGCGTCTACTCTAAAGCCTGTCTCAGGAGTAGAGCTCAGAAGAGCACCGTTAGAACCAACCATTGCAGACAGCTCTAAGTCAAAATGAATGATGCCTCTCAGGGTAATTCCTCATAAGTTGCCTGCCAGCATGCCTTTTATATGCAAACCTTCCATTCTAGAGTCTACAGCCCATAGCTTTCTAGTATCAGGGGCCACATTCTGGGACACCTATCATCTTATCTTAGATGATCCCAGGGCAAGATTCTGGGCAATTAGAAATGATGCCTGTAACGAGAGCCAGTCCGAATCACTTGAGCCATGCCTATACCACTGCTTACCTACCTTGCTCATTTATTCTTAGAGAAAACAATCCAACAACAATCAGACAAGACTGAGGAAGAGTCAACGGGGCTGTAGTGCAGTTGGTAGAGTGCGTGGATAATCCTTTGCAGTCAGTGATGCCCTGTGTATTGTAGAACACTTAGCGCCATACCTTACTGTACCCTCTAGATGCCAGTGGCAATCCTGCTACATCGTGACCACTCAAAGACTCTCAAGACAGCACGGAGTGCCTCCTGCAGCTGTAATCACCCCTGGGGAATCTCTGCAAGAAGTCTTTTCCATTCCTTCCTCTCCACTGACACAAATGAGCAGGCCTAGGAGCTCACAGGCTGTCATACTTTTATTCTGATCTAGCTGAATGTCCTTTTCAGGTTTTATCCAGTTTAAAGCTTGTGGTTAAGATATTGGCAAGTTGCTTGGGTTCCTGACCAAGCTCCACTGATTCTCAGCTATGTGACTTGGGCAGGTTACTCAGCCCCAGGTTCCTGTCTCAAAGAATGAGAGCATTAAGTGGTGAGCATCTGGGAGTGTCCTCAGAGGACTGATCCCCCTGAGCACTGGCTGCTGCTGGCATCCATGTTGTTGCCACTGTGTAGCTTACACATGCTTCTTTGTAACATGGGGTCCTAGCACACCCTTCCCAGGGTTATTGTGAGTGTAGAATAGGGATATGAGGATGGCGTGCCTTTTCCAGAGCAGATATGGTGTGGACTCTTTTACACACAAGCAACTTAATTTTCATCCAAACCACATACTTCTGTGCAAAATGCTTGTAGTCCCTCCCATGTGTGGATTCCCTGTCTCCAATTTTTGACTCTTGAAACAGGGTGTAGTGTGATGGGGATAGCCTCATACAGACTGCAGACCATCTGAGGTAAAGGACTGTGCATTTCTTTCTCTTGTATTATACCATAGAATTTGGATTGTGCTGTTTCAAGATCGGTGCTGCGGGTACATGGAAGATGTGTGGAGTAGATTGGAAAGTATGTTTGCTCACAGAGGCTCCACCACCTCCGTTTCTACCCCATGCCATGGTCATGAGAAGTCAACATCTCCTTCAGGAGCTGGACACTCCTGCCTGATGCAGCAACACTTCCTTCTTTGTTCCAACATGGGTTTTCTTCCTTCAGTGGGTTCTTACAGTCGATGGACACACATGCCCTTCAATGTATGTGACAGGTGCCTGCCTGTGTGTACATGCTTATCTGTATGAGTGTGTGTGTGCGTTTCTCAGAACAATTACTCAAAGGAATTCTTTTTCCTTTATGCTGTTTCAGAAGAGATGAGGCTTTCTGTTCTTATCTCTTCTAGCATGTGGAGATCAGAATTAGCAGACAACAGGCACTGAAGAGTGACTAGAAAGAATAAAGGAATTTATAGGTGTGACCCATATGTTTACTATTATAAGCTGTATTAGCCCAAGGTTGGTTTGGTTGTTTTGACTCCTATTGTTTTTCTGGGCTGATTTTATATCTTTTATGTCTTATTACTTCATCCCACGGTTGGATAGACATTCACCCCCACCATACTCATAAGGTATAGCTCTAATTTTTATAATGTCAGGTATTTGATGTAAGAAAAGCCTGCCGACTATCAGAGATACTGAAGCTGAGACTTTGAGAGAGAAAAGAATTGCCTTCTCCTCCCCAACTCACCTCACACTGTACCAGTCTGCACTGTCCATCAGGAGCCTTCCTCTCTCATCAACTTCTCTTCTCCTTCCATGTTCTCTCAGAGCTGCAGGCTGGGGTTCAGAGACCAAAGCAGCTCCCTTGGGAAGTCTGCATGGAGAGCCATGAAAGCTGAGTGTGAAATTTGTCCTTGTCACACAGGGTACTCCTTCAGAGTTCTCATGTCCCTCAGAGCCCCTTCTCTGCACAGTATCTTCTACTGACCTTTACTGCAAGGACAGTAAGCTGGTGGTGATTGCCGGCACACCAGCACACTCCAGAATGCCACCACTGAAAAGCTGTCCTGATTTCCCACTCTCAGGACATCAATTACGCAGTCCTGAACAGGGCTTGTCATTTTCCTGTGCAAGCTGGACTTATCCGACAAGCGTACTAAGAGGTTGTCAGCTGCCTCGTCCCAAGTCTCTAAGTCAGAGATGAAGTGGGACTTCGAATAGAAGTCTGTCAGTCTTCATGTTGAAAAGGTCTCCACAGCTCCACAAGTCCTGAGGCCTGTGCTTCACTCCTAAGACCAGTCATTTAACTGGTCTGGGGGCACAGCTTGGTCTTTGGAAGATTTTAAAAATATTATGGGCACAAACAAATCTACTGAGTTAGGGATTCCCTGGACAGGAGTGATGGATTCGCCCACTGCCAGCAGCCACAGGGGTAGACTAGGGCACAGAATCCAGATAAGCACCATTTATCATGTGTTTACTGGAAAATCCTCAGCCTCCAACTCGAATCTGACAAGGGTGGACATCAGAAGTCTGTGTCAACACCCTTACAAATAAGCACTGTTCGGAGGCTGGTAAGAACCACTGCTCTAGCCAGATGTTCACAACCAGGGCTGGCTTGCCCCTCGGGGCGCCCTAGCCTATGTCTGAAGACCCGTTTGATGGTCATGATGAAGAGGTGAGGTACTGCTGACAGGTGGGGAGAAGCCAGGTATGATGTCCAACCAGGCACAGAATGGGCTCGTAGCACAAATAATTATAGCACAGATAGCTAGCCAGCCCAACACACCCACAGCTCGGAGGTTGAGAAAGTCCATTCCTGCTCTGTGCTTGTCTGTGGTGAGCTGGAACTGTCCTAAACTTATGTGAGGGTGTTTCTATCCCCTTTCCTGGGTGGGAGCTGAATTAGGTGTTGAGGGGTAGTGTGGACGGGTGTGATCACTACAGATTATCAGAGGAGGAAAGATGAAGAATGAGCTGGAAGTGCCATGTGTGCATGTTCATGTGGGCACATGTGCACATGTGTGGTCATGAGTGTGGAGATCAGAGAAGAGCCTTGAGCGTCACTCCTCAGACACCATCTAACTTTTTTTTTTTTGAGGCAGGGTCTCTCACTGAACTGGAGCTCACTGAGTAGGCTGGACTAGCTACTATCAGGGGCCCTATCTCTTCTTTCCCAGTATTGGGATAAAAGCACATCACCATGCCCCACTTTTTATGTGGGTTCTGGGGATCAAACTCAGGGTCTCAACTTTGCGAGACAAACATTTTACTGACTGAGCTGTCTCTGGAGCCCAGGAGAAACTCTCTCAATGATGTCAGTTCCCACTATCATAGCATCCAAACAGCCTCAGCCCAGGCTTCTGGGGATACAAACATGGTCAGCAAGTGAAGAGCTTGGCACAAACAGCTAGCTGGGCAGATGAGTAAACAGGCAGTGTGTCACCCTGCAGAGCACAGGGGTTTGCTAGGCTCATCTGAGTACATAGTCAGCCTGTACCTAAAGCAATAGCTGCTCCAGGGTCCGCGACTGCTCCAAGGCCTGGCCCACAGACAGAAGGTTCTCAGTTCATTCTGGCCTCACTGTTCTGCAGACTGTCAAGGCCATGGTGGGAGTCATTAATTTCTGAGTCATTTTGTCACTGGCTGGAGCAGGTCTCTAGGAGGAGAGGTGGCTTCCTCTGTGCTCTCCAGTTTTCACTGTGATACTGGGATTTCTCAGGTCCATACTCTCTGGATGCAGATGATTATACTATCTTTCCTTTCTGCCTCTGTGAAAGACTCAGAGTGTTCCACAGCTATAGAAAGCTGGGACTCTGAGATGGCAGAGTGGTAGATTCTAGTGCATTCTGACCAAAAGCCAGGTCTTGTTCTGACATTTGCTCTCCAAAACCTCACTTCTCCAAATATCAGTGAATGATGGTAGTCTATCTGAGAATTATTTAAGAAACACCAATTAAAGGCTTAGCTTAATCCCATGACATATAATTTACAGGTGCTAATGGAGCTAAACCTAAGTGGAAATTTCTAAAGAAATGTAATATATGTGAGGAGATACATACAGGGTGATGAGCCCAGGCTCACAGTTCTCAGCTTGTGTGTGTCCAACTCAGTACCTGAACAGAGAGCAGCTCGGGGCTAACGAATGGAGACAGTTGGGCTTCCTGGACAAGGGACACCCCAGCAGAGAGGGATGTTTGTCTTTAAGTAGCAGATGATGGAAGGGCTGGGCTCTTTGTCCACCCCCCCACCCCCCCAGTAAGTGATGAAGGTGAGGCGTTCCTCACCTGTGCACAGATCCGAGGTCTGTCGTCAGGCTGGAAGAGTTCTCCGAATCTGAAATGCCAGAGATTGTCTCCTTATTGGATCCCAAGTGTTCTTGGGTGTTTTCTGAGCAGGAAACGCAGTGATTCTATGAGGGAAACACAAGCTAGACCTTGAAGAGTTGGAAGTAAGAGCTCATGTCAAACTCTGCCAAAAGCTCTTTGTTTCTAGAGAAGTACAACACACACACACACACACACACACACACACACTCAGCTGTAGTGAAGGACCTTCAGGGGCACCAGGGCCCTCAGGCTATTGTTCTAAATGGCATATATATTCATAAAGTGCTTAGGCAATCCTGGGTGCATGTGAACAGATCAACAGAGCATCTCCTTGGTGTCTGGGGGAAACTGCTCGCCAGTGAGCAATTAGAGACATACAAGTCCTCCCTTGTCCCTCCCCTCCCTCCCTCTCCCTCCCTCTCTCATCCTTTTCTTGTATCAACTAAAGTTTGTTCCAGTTATAATATGTGTGCATGTAATTTTATTTTTGAGATAGGGTTTCTTTGTGTAGCCCTGGATGCCCTGGAACTTGCTTTTTAGACCCGGCTGGCCTTGAACTCACAGAGTCCACCTGCTTCTGCCTCTGAGTGCTGGGATTAAAGGCGTGTGTGACACCACACCCAGCTTCAGTTATAATGTTTTCTTTTTAAAGTCTTATTGTTACAATGTGTTTTTATTTCTTAACTTGAAGGAAATTAGAATGGAGTAATTTTTTTTACCTCCTATTTTGTGTTAGACATGTACTACTTTATCTTACTTATACAATAACATGACAGAGGGGGAGATCAATCATTGTTTTTAAACATGAAAACAGACAGTTAACTAGTTCAGTGCCCCGGTCAACCAACAGCAGATCTGGGATGTGGTCACAGGTCACCACAGACCCTTCCTGATCTTCCACATGGCCAGTGTGTACCACACTAGTCCCATGTTTATCCCTGGGGTTTAGGTCATCACAGGTGCATGGATGCCCACAGTGTGATTGAAGTTGTTCTTTCTCGCTATCTCTCCTCCCATCCCTGAACCTCATATAGTCCGGGCTGGTCTTGAACATTTTTATATTGCCAAAGATGACCTTGAACTCCAGGTCCTCCTGCCTCTACCTCCCAAGTGCTAGGATTACAGGCATTCACATGAATGCCAATTTTACAGGGCCTTGTGCATTCTAGGCAAGGACTCTACCAATGTGATCTCACACTTTGTTTGCTCAGTAATTCCTAAGGAGTGCTTGCAAGGTTGGGCTGCAGTAGGGAAGCATGATTACCCCAAAGCAGTGGTTCCTAACCTTCCTAAGGCTGTGACTTCAATACAGTTTCTCATCTGGTGGTGACCACCGGCCATAAAACTATTTCACTGCTACTTCATAACTGTAATTTTGAATCATAATGTAAATATTGTGCTTTCCAATGGTCTTAGACAACCACTGTGAAAGGGTCACTTGACCCCCCCCCCCCAAGTTGAGAACCAGTGCCCTAAAGCCATTCTAGTCCATACGCATCAGATGGAGTTTGCCATAAGGTCATGTGACCCAGTTCTCTGTACACGCAGAGTCAAAGCTGCCACGGCAAAGTGCTCTGCGACACTCTCCAGGTTCACTGAAGTGGCAGGAACAGTGGTTGGGGGCCCTACTTGGCTTGCTTTCACTTCCTGTGTGTCCTCGGCTTGGTCCTGCATGGAACAGGGCAGGAGCAGTCAACTCCTGTCTCCTGTCATTGACACTCACACATTTTAAATGTTGTCCTTCAAGTCTGTCTTCTACCGCCTTTGACCAGCTCCTCTCCTCATTACACTTTAACTTCTGTGTTTTATGCATGTGTGGTCATCTGGGTTCAAACACTTTTCTGACCGATAGAGACAGGATCATTTCTAGCTTCTTATTAAGTTCCTCTTCTCTTTCTTTTCAGTCATTGCATAATGTGTGTGTGTAGGTGACGACAGCGGGAGGTCTCTGGTTATTTGCACCATTGCTTAAGACTGGACTCATCCCACTTTGGCTTTACCTAGTCTCTAGACCGAGTCTACTACCCTGCACTAACCCCACTGCAATGGTTTCCCATAGGCAGGCAACTAAATATTGTTACAGGAAATGTGGTCATTCTGACATTTTCCATGCATACTGAAATATTTTTGTCAATATAATATTTTAGAGCTGGGAAGGTGGCTCCCCTGGTAAAATGCTTATCTTATAAGCATGAGAACTGAGCTTGGTCCCTAGAACTTACATTAAAAAGCTGAGCCCGTTGGTGTGTGCTTAATCCTTGTGTATTGGAGTGGTGGGGAGAGGGGGCTCCCTGGGCCTCCCTGACCAGCCACCCTAGTCTAATCCATGGGTTTTAGACCAATGTGAGACTGTCTCAAAAAACAAGGTGGACAGGATATGATGGATGATATCTGAAGTCGATTTTTAGCCTTCACAGGCATGTGCAAATACATGTATGCAAGCATACATAAGGACACACACACATGCACACATATATGCACATACATGTTTACATACTCACACAAATTAGTGTTTAAACCTCCGGACATATCGACTGTTATCATTAAGCATAACAATGTAAGTAGCTTCCACTCGCCATACACTTGTCATGTCAGTTGTGGGTGTAGGGCTTTTCATCCTCATGTCAGTACCATGAAATACGAATCACATCTGTGGGCTTCAAGGCAGCAGGGACAATCACGTGACTTTCTCAGGGCCAAGGGGCTGAGCCAGGTTTTAAACCAAGGACTATCATGCCCCATAGCTCGCTTTAGGGATTGGCTTTAAAGATTTATTTATTTACTATGTATACAGAAGAGGGCGCCAGATCTCACTGCAGATGGTTGTGAGCCACCATGTGGATGCTGGGAATTGAACTCAGGATGTTTGGAAGAGCAGTTGGTACTCTTAACCTCTGAGCCATCTCTCCAGCCCAGGGATTGGCTTTAAAATGTCAAATTCTAGGGCTTTGTGAATGCAGCATCCCATCAGTGGATTTATTTATTTATTTATTTATTTATTTATTTATTTATTTATTTAAACTTTTGGTGGCACACATCTTTAATTCCAGCACTCGGGAGGCAGAGGTGGACATATCTCTGAGTTTAAGTCCAGCCTGTTCTACATAGAGAGTTCCAGGACAGCCAGGGCTACACAGAGAAACCATATCTTGAATAAACAGAGAGAGAGAGAGAGAGAGAGAGAGAGAGAGAGAGAGAGAGAGAGAGAGAGAAGGAAGGAAGGAAGGAAGGAAGGAAGGAAGAGAGGAAGGAAGAGAGGAAGGAAGAGAGGAAGAAAAGCCCTTTTCTTGGCATCTACGATAAGCAAAGGTGTTTTTAAAAACAGTATCGTGTGTACTCAGTACTGTGTTGCGTAAGGACACTTCCACATAACACACATTGAACATCTAACATATTCCCTCTCTCTTCCTCCCCTCCTCTTCCCACTACTCCCCTAGACAGTTTGACTTCTACCTTTGTGTCATATATGTACATACATGATTGTATATATCTGTATGAAATCTAGGAACCACAAATGACAGAAAACATGTGATGTTTATCTTTCATCCATGAAAGCATTTTACTCTCACCACTGAGGGGGTTTGGAGTTCCCCCAAGCAGCTGCTGTGCCCCTGACTTTAGCTACCTAGTTTAGTGCCGATCTGGCCAGATCCATCAGACCCGTCAAACCCGCCCCTTTAGTAGATTACAGAGAGCTGAATGTACCGCCAAGCCCTGATCATTCAAACATGTTTACAGAAGAGTTACCTCAGGTATTTGGTTTTTCACAGATTCTGAAATCCCTAATTCTACATACTCAAGTTTTATGTGCACATTCAAATTTTGTAGCAATAAAGATTAGTGAAATATTAGGAAAACACGTTGAGCCTGTAGGCTTCATTTCTGTGAACTTACGCTGAAGCACTTATGAATGAGGGGAACCGAGTCACGTGCTTGTAGCTTCTCTGTAGCTTGGACTATAATAGCACAAGAGTGAAGAAACCAACCCTGCCAAGCTCTAGAGAAGTAGGTGTGTGCATGTTCTCGGCTTACCCCAGGGAGTGCTCTTAACCTTTAAAAATGACCAGTTTTAAAATACGTAGTGACATGGAAGGAGGGTGAGGATGATGGAAGTGTAATGTCTAATGTTAAACCTCATTACAGTTCCAGGGGTGAAAACTGTGTTCTCT
Organism: Onychomys torridus; assembly: GCF_903995425.1. Taxonomy (NCBI): domain Eukaryota; kingdom Metazoa; phylum Chordata; class Mammalia; order Rodentia; family Cricetidae; genus Onychomys; species Onychomys torridus. Next base: position 46,528,827 of record NC_050450.1, read on the forward strand.
ACATATGGAAAACGGGGGAAATTTGAACTCTGAGACGGTCAATGATTAGTATTTTTACCGTTCCCCTCAAATGTAATTACCATAATATATGTATAATAATACACGGAGTAATACTAAACTGACTATTTTCACTCAGTTGCTAGTGAATTCAAAATGTCAGGGTGCTTAGTCAGACTTAACTATGGCTGTAATTTACCAGGAAGTGTGTTTGTTTATGGTGTCCCTAAGGGACTGAGAAATTGTAACTAGCTTTGGTGCTCCCTTATGTTGACTGGCAATGCTGGAGATAATTATTTTTGTTTATTGGCATGAAGTCATTCTCTAGATTTGAATTAAGGTGGGGGGGGGTGGCAAATCCCAGCAGGGTGAAGAGCCACCGTGGTAGTTCAGGAGGCTCCTCCAGAGGACCCCATCACTCTCCTGACACTTCCTGATTGTGGTGCCGAGTGGTGCCTGGTGGGCAGCTCTGACAAGCGGTGACATGTTCTAGATCACCAGAATTGGTTCCTAAACACTCTGTTGAGAAGCTCTTAGGGACCCACCACCATCCAGAGCCTGGGGGGCACCTAGAGAAAATTCCCAGGCCTCCTGAGGACTTTTCACAATCAGACAACTTTCAGTGTGTTGACTCTTCCATGTGGATAGATAATCAAGTGATCTTTCACAGACAGCAAACCTTCCCACCTCAGCGTCACATCTCAGGCCTCCCATTTCAGCCTTCACACCCGTGCACCTCACGTCTCAGATTTCCCACCTCAGCCTCATACCTCAGCCTCATACCTCACACCTCAGCTTTTCTACCTCCGCCTGCCACTTCTGCCTTCCCATCTCAGCCCTCCCTCCTCAGCCCTCCCTCCTCAGCCCTCCCTCCTCAGCATTCCACCTTATTCTCCCCACCTCAGCCTTTACACCTCACCCCTCACACAGCCCCATCTGTAGCTTGGGATGGTTTCATTTCTGGCCATCACCTCCTCAGTGACACTCATATCTCTTTTCTTTCTATTGGTATTCCTTGACAACTTAAAAGAACTAATGCATTTGGCATGTATAAAATCTTTTATTTAAAAATTTTAATTAAAAAATTGATAAAATACAGTTTCTATTTGCTTATGTGGTTAAAAATTATGCCATCATTTTGGAATATAAAAGTATAAATGATTTAATCAAGATAATTAGCATATCTGTAAATCCAAATACCACATTCAGTGATGAGAATATTTAAAATTTACTCTTAGTGAACTTGAAATCTGCAATAACCATTTGCTGTATTCACTAGATTCTGTTATAATACATCCTAAGTGAAAAAACCCTTTATTTCTCTTTAACTGTTGTGCTCTTCAATGGGTCTTTAAAACATTATTTATTTATTTATTTATTTATGTATGTATGTATGTATGTATGTGTGTGCGCACTTGTGTTGGCACATATAGAGGTCAGGGGACACTTTGGGGGAATCATTTCTCTCCTTCTACCATGTGGGTCCTAGGGATCAAACTCAGATTGTTAAGCTTGGCAGCCAGTCCCTCACCCATTGGCCTGCAATTTTTCAAATATGGCATCTATGATGGTTAATCTTCATTGTCAACTTGATTGGGTTAAGAATTGTAAAGGACATTATTGAGGGACACCTTTGTGTGTCTGGGAATTTTCAGAGAGGATTAGAAGAGGACCTGCCCACACTGGACGTCATCCCCTGGGCTGCGGTCCTGGATGGAACAACAACAACAACAACAACAACAACAACAACAACATGAAAAAGAGGAAGCTGTGTAAGCACTGAATTCTCCTTTCTCTCCTTTCCCACCAACCCAGCTGTGAGCAAACAGCCTCCCACAGGCACCATACTTCCCCTACTGTGATGGACTGTGCCCTTAGACTGTAAGCAAACCCTTTTTAAGTTGCATCTTGTCAGGTACTTGGTCACAGCAAGAGAAAAGTCACTAACACAGCATCTAATGCTCAGGACATCTCAGGTCCTGGTTCCAAACAGTGTGCCTTGCAGACCTCCTCCAGTCCTTGACCATTGGCTTTGGTTGTTCAGCCCTGGACTTGGTGTGGTCCTCAAGACTTTAGCCCTCTGCACATGTCAAGGTGCTCTGTGAATCAGTCCACTGGGGAAGTCTAATGCCTCTTGTCCCTGGTCTCTTCCTCTTCTTTGAGACACCTTGTTCAGGGTTTCACAGCAGGGGCAGTTCCTGCCCTGGAAGGGCAGCAAATAGTTCCTTTACTTGGTCCTCCTGCCATGGTGAGTGAGGCTCTACTCACAAGTGAGATGTGATCTCAGCAGGTCAGTGGCTTGGGGCTTGTGCATCTCCATCTTGTGGTCCTGCAGTGTGCACCTCCATCTTGTGGCCCTGCAGTGTCTTGATAGGTTTGAGTGGAATCTGTGCCTCTGTGGCTGTGGCCATCTGAGCAATGTGGTTGTTCCTCACTCGTAGTGCATATTTATTAAATTCAGAGTGGCTACCACTTCTCCCGAGTCCTTCTCCTTGGCCTCTTCAGGATATTGTCAGTGCCATACCCTGGTGTGTGGTTGAAACTGGGAAGATGTTGCTATTGCAAAGGAGAACATGTCTCTCCTTCGTTAGAGTAACATCTCACACTTAGATATGAGGTTAGCCCAGGGCCAGGCTCCCACTTCAGCTTCCTTTGAGAAATGAGGCCATTTGTCACCTAATGTGTTCTTTCGTGGAGAATACTGGTTGGTGGGAGAGACAAACATGAGGAGAAAGATGAGGAATTTTCCTCATGGGGAGCCTACAATAATAGATCATATTAGCCTTCATTAAACTCTGAGGACCAGAGATTAATGCTGTAATGTCCAGGTCATCATATGAAAACAGAGCTGGTCCATTGAATGCTTCTTTGTTTGGGGTTATATGGTATAGAGGTTGGAGCTCAACACTTTTGCACACTTACTTTATTTAAATCAATGAGCCTGAACAGCAGTAGTCACAGTTTCTCTTACTTACCATCCACTATGAGTGACCACTTCAGAAGGATCCAGTCCTCCTGGAAGAGCAACATATAGTATTGCACCCAAATGCTGTCTGCTCCCAGCTTCCGTCTGCATCACTGATTTCCCACAATGCACCATTCTTCATCCCCAGAGGCATTTCCACATTACTTTTATATTACATAAAAATAAGAGGTTGTTCCTATGAGCTCTCTGAGAATGTTGCAACATCAGTTACAGAGAACATTCTCATTAAACATTAATGAATTGACCATCGATGGTGTTGTAGAGAATATGAATGAGGTGAGATCATTCTTAAAAACCCATAGCAATGTTCCCTGACCCTTAGGTGTGGGATCTGTGTTGTAGATGATGGTGGGGGGAGGTACCCCCCCCACCACCACCATCATCTACCTTTTGACCAGCTGTGGCTTTCTGTAATGGTTTCTGTTGGCCACAGAGAAGCTTCTTTGATGGGGGACAAGAGCTACACATATCTGTGGGCATAGGGTTAAGTATTTAGAATGCAGTTAGGAATTATATTATGTAGCCCTGGTTGGCTTAGGGCTTGCTATGTAGACCAGGGTGCCCTGGAACTTGCAGAGACCCACCTGCCTTTGCTCCAAAGTGCTGGGATTAGTGGGCAATCCACCATCCCTGGCTTCTACTTTAAAATAAACCGTTGACTCACTACTTTTCTCAGAGCAGCAAGCACCTCCTTGTTCCTCAGACTGTAGATGAGAGGGTTGAGCATGGGGGTGAAGATAGTATTAATCATGGAGAGTATTTCATCTTGTTCCGAAGTGTGGAAAGACTGGGGGGTCATGTAGATGATCATGGCTGGCCCGTAGTAGAGACTCACTACCGCCAGGTGAGAGGAACATGTGGCCAGTGCTTTCCTCCTGCCCTCTGGAGAATTCATTCGGAGAACAGTGAGGAAGATGAGCAGGTAGGAGGACATGATGAGTCCCAAGGGGAGAAGAACAAACACAATGCAGATGACGGACACCACTGTTTCATACAAGGAAGTGTCCTCACAAGAGAGCTTCAGGACGGCGGGCATCTCACAGAAGAAGTGATGAATTTCCCTGGAGCCACAGAATGGAAAGTGCATGGTGTAGATGGTGTTGATGAGTGAATTCAGGGCGCCTCCACCCCAGGACACTAGGGCCATCCACAGACAGACTCTAGAGTTCATGATAATTGAATATCTCAAGGGATTACAGACAGCCACATAGCGGTCATAAGCCATGAGGGTCAAAAGGAGACACTCACTACCCCCAAGGGCAAAGAAAAAGAAAATCTGGGTCCCACAGGCAACTTTGGAGATGCTTTTCTTCCTGGAGAAAAAGTTGATGACCATCTTTGGGACAGTAGTGGAAATCAAGGCCAAGTCAATAAGAGAGAGGTGGCTGAGCAGTATGTACATTGGGGTGTGGAGACGAGAGTCTGCCCAGATCAAGAGGACCAGGACAGCATTCCCAGTGAACGCAATGAAATAGATCAGGAGAATGGAAGTGATGAGGAGGCCCAGATAGCGCAGCTCTGGGAAAAGCCCCAGGAGAATGAAGTCTGCTGAGGTCCCATTCCCTCTGTTCATGTTCTAGACTCTCAACGCTGAGCTGGGAAGAACAGAGAAAATATTAGAAAGGATGTAATACCAGAATTGCATCCTTTGAATATCATTATCAAATCAAAGAAAAGCAAAGTTGACCAGACTTTTTATTAGAATAAAACTCACTCTTATGAAAATATATTTGGGGATGAAAGGTGAGGTCTTAAGACTGAAGACAGGGATACTTAAATATGTTGTATGCAACATTAACGCTGATACGAGATGGTGCAAGCATGGGCAGATCAGAGAGGTGTCAAAAAGAATTGACTGCAGAGCAGAAGAGATGGCCCAGAGATTAAGAGTGCTTGCTGCTCTTCCAGAGGACCTCAGTTCACCAACATCTAGCTGCTAGCTCACAACTGCTTAGAACTCCACATCCAGGGGATCTGATATCCTCTCTGGCCACTTGAGTCATCTGTAAGCATGTACACATAGCCATAGGCATAACACACACACACACACACACACACACACACACACACACACACACACACACGTATGTAGTCTTATATTCGGAGACCTCCCCAGGAGCAAGAGATTAGGGTGTGGTCAGCTGGCATAAGATGTCATGGTGCAGAAAAGAAATGCATATATGGACTGGTACCATGGACTACATAGTAGATGTTGCCAGAGGAACCATGATCTGAAGCTAAGGATACTCTATCCTCTTCTAAATCGCTGTCTTCAAGGCCCATATAGAGTGCTGAAGGATGCTGGGATTCCATCTAACACATGAAGGATGCTGGGATTCCATCTAATACATTTAAACTGAGAGGATGATTGTAATTTCTGGTCTGCCTCGTGCATAGGAGAATGACATGTTGGGTCGATTAGAGAAGCAATGTGTGAATTTTTTTTTTTCTGCAAGAGCCTTTGCATTTCAGAGATGCTTTCTTTGAAGTAACGATAAATATCACTAAGTAGTTCTTGCTCCACACTCACTTTGTCTGATATTCTTAGCCAAATGTAATCATAGGAAATGGAACAAATTTTCTAGTAACAGGTTCTGTTTGAATCTTGCACTCTGGTAGCTCAGTGATCCACTTACATACCAATACGTTGACATGCTGGTCTGACCAGCACATCAAAATGTAATTAGACTGTTTATCAAGATGTCCCAGGAGCTGTAGTGTATCTTAGTGCTTGCCTTGCATGTTTGAGGCCCTGGGTTCAATCTCCAGCATCACATACAGAAATCCTGAACTCACCATCTGCTTCAGCCTCTTCTAATAATAATCTTATTATTTGTTTCTGGCTGAATCACTTTCTTTCTTAGTTTCAATGTGATCAATGGAGGCATGTTTTAGAACATCCAGATGGATACATAACACATGCAGCTGATGGCTCTGGGTAATGTGACCCACATGATGCAGGTACCCACCTACTCACCTGGATACAGCACGATCTGGCTGAATGTGAGCTTGTTCTCTACACCCTGAGTGTAACTATGGGATATCCTAGAACTGAAATTCAATGCTCAACTTTTGACTCCTGTCTAAAATTGGGGACAATGAGATGAGAGACTCAGGAGGCTAGGCTGGCCTTTGGGGTCCTTCAGTACTCTGTTCAGTGTCCCAGGCCATCTCCCTGACTGCATCAGCTGCAGTGTGCTCCCAGCCCCCTTGGTAATGCTTTCCCAACAGACCCTTACTCTGGCTCTGCTGGATGAGACGATCTTCTCTCTCCAGAGATCAGATGAGGCAATACTAGAGATCCCTTTTGTCTTCAAAGCATATTAGATGCGAATGGGGGAAGGAGATTTGGAAGGTTTGGAGATTTTCACATACCCTGAAGTGCTCTTACATGCACAGTCCCCTTCCCCCAACCAGAGAGAAGCATTTGTTACAACTGAACTACACATCACTACCCCCATCAAAGACCAGAATTCACTCAACATGGGATGTTTTTAAGGCCATGAAGAATTCGTTTTGATCTGAAAGAGGGACTTGCATGTGATGCTGGGCTTTGAGGTGACACGGCAGCCTAGTGACTGAATGAGGCTTGGCCTCTTCATCAACAAGGCCTTTGTTTGGCATGCTCTACCAGGATGACAGGCATTTCTGGTTGTTAATGTGTCTGCTTGGGAGAAGCCTGGCTTTATCTGTCTGGATCTCAGTGCCATCACATAATGCTTGGTACGTAAAACCATCTAGTGCTAAGAAAGGAAAAGATAGGAGGAAGGAAAGTGTACAGGTGGAGGAGAATGAACCTGTTGAGACCAGTCTGGGAGTCCCACAGATGTCATTTTAAGCATTTACCCAAGTAAACATCTATTGTGATACTACTAGTTAAAAATGACTGTCACCCATGCAAACATTATTCTACCTTTTCAGATCATCACCACAACACTGGTCTCAACACTGGGGTGATCAGGTCCTAAGTCAGTGCCAACACACAGTCAGGGTCTGCTGTCTTCTTGATGGCTGGCTTAACACGTTTGGATGCTGCAGGCTGAGTTCTGTCTAGCTTTGTTCTTTAGCCTGGTTAGACTTGAAGAGCCATTAGATAAAAATTAAGGTTATAGGAAGATAATACAAATAATTATGAAATTTAAATACATTTCTTGAAGGGAAGAAATGTCAACCTATAGAAAGATGATCATGGCTTGCCACACTGAGCAGGAGGGAGTCCTGTGGTAATTGCTTCGCCGATCATTCTCACAGCACACCAAGGTTGTTTGGTTGTAGCTCATAAACATGAACCATCATGCTCGTCCAAGACCAGTGCAAGTATAGCCCCTGGATTTGATCCAGGCAGCCTGATCACACTCTCAGTCCCCAGTATACTTAAGCTAGTCACCCTCATTAATTACAGAGCACACATGACTACAGCTTGCGAGGGTGCTTATGTCTCCATTACATAAGCACTTCTGGGAGCCCACATTGCCTTTGTCCTCTGGGAATCCTGTCTCCAGATATCAATTAGTTCCATTCTCTGATAGCTGCCTGAGTTTCTTCAGAATTGCAGAACAACTAGTCTAGTGGGAGGGACTTTAGAGAGTGATGCTTAGGTCTTCGTGGGGCATCTGAGGTAACAGAGGTCAGGAATCCACCTTGGAAGTGTCCACTGGAGGGATATTCTCCCAGTTAAACATAGGTACAATCAAATGCAGAAGTCAACTAATGGTTACTTCTGAATCTCCCACATTTGAATTCTATGACTCTTTGAAATTTATTCTTTCACAGTCTCATATATTTTGTAAAATATGCTTTGATTATATTCTCCCCTATTATCCTCTCTTGCCATTTATTGCTTCCCACAACCCTCCTTACTCCTTGCCAAGTCTGCCTTGGGCAAGAGCTAAGTTCCCTTCATCCTTTTACCAGGGCCTCTGAGAAAGCCTTGGATTGGTCTTGCTCTCAGCATTTACCAATGGTCTCCGAGTTCTGGGCTGGGGGACACTAGCTTCTACCACTCCTACATTCTATACCACAAGTCTGCCAATTGGCAGCCCAAAGAAATCTACCAGTTCTACTGCAATGTTCAGGGATTGTGAAGATCTCTCACGTAGACTTTCACACTTGTGAGCTGGTGGTCTCCAGGAAGGGCAGTTGCATTTATGATAACCACCCTGGTACTATCCATGGTTTCTTTTCTTCTCATCTTCTTCAAGGAAGGGACACTGTCTTGGCTACCTGTGGTGGTAGTGAGTTCCCTGAAATATTGTGCATGCTACTAAACTTATCTGGGGTCAGAGAATGGAACAGCCACAATATTAAACATAGAGGATAGGTAGTGGTAGCTCATGCCTTTAATCCTAGCATTCTAGAGGCAGAGATCCGCCTGGATCTCTGTGTGTTCAAGGATATAGCCAAGCATGGTGACTCATGCCTTTAATTCCAGAGAGTGAGCCTTTAATCCCAGGGAGTGATGACAGAAATCAGAAAGGTATATAAGGTGTGAGGAGCAGAAACTAGAAGCATTTGGCTGGTTAAGCTCTTAGGCTTTGAGCAGCAGTTCAGCTGAGAGGCATCCAGTCTGAGGAAACAGGATCACCTGAGGAATTGGCAAGGTGAGGTAGCTGTGGCTTCTTCTGCTTCTCTGATCTTCCAGCATTCACCCCAATACCTGGCTCCAGGTTTGATTTTATTAATAAGACTTTTTAAGATTCCTGCTACAGCTACCTATTCTTCCCATCTTTTGGTAAGTCCACTTAAGACTGTGTATTTATTTATACACAGCACTAGTTCTGTTCTCCTCCTTTCCTGAGAGGGTGTAGGCTGCATCGATTTTGTAAGATCCTCGCTCTGCTGGTCAAAGGGATTGAACACTGATTTATGTATGCATTGGCCATTTGTCCCTTCTCTCCTGAAAATGCCTACTGCTGCTCCACTCATCTTTCTCTGCTTCCTGATTGTGGATGTGATACAACCCATTGCTCCAAATCCCCGCTGCCTTCCCTGCTCCACCATGATAGACTGGACCCTGGAACTGAACTAAAATAAACCCCTGTTCACTTAAAAAAGTATCTACTAAGCTTGTTTGTAGATTAGATCATTTGTTCTTTTATATTTCATTTTTGAGTTCTTTGTATATTCTGGGTATAAACTGCCCATCAGATGAATGCCTGGTGGGTATTCTCCTCCATTTGCAATCTGGGCTGTCTTGGTACTCTGTTGTTTATCTCTGCAGCAGCTATTTATTTTGGTATAATCTCATCTGGCAACTGTAGCTATTGTTTTCTTGGCTATTGGAGGAGGTCATTGCCTAGATCACATCTTGTGGTGTTTCCCCAGTTTTTCTATAGTATTTTAAGGGTTCCTGGTCTCACACTAAGGTCTTCTATACACTTAGAGCTGAGTTTTGTTCATGGTGAGAGATAGGGATCTAGTGTCATTCTTCCGGGTCTGAATATCCAGTTTTCCCAAGAGCCTTTGTTGAGGTTGTCTTTGGGCCAGTGTGTATTTTTGGTACCTTTGTAAAGAACCAGATGGTTGTAGTTGGATGGGTTTATTTTATTTAATTGGTCTAAGTGTCTGCATTTGTGTTACTGTCAAGTTGTCGTTGCCATGGCTCTGTGATGACACAACCTTAAATAGACTATTTTAATGCTTCTAGCACTGCTCTTTCTGTTCAGGATTTCTTTGGCTATACAAGACGTTTTTTGTGTTTCCATATTCATTTTAGTATTTTTTTCTGTGAATAGTGTCTTTGGATTTTAATGGGGATTGCATTGACCTTATGGGATGTTTTTTGAAAAATGACCATTTTCACAATGTTAATCCTACCAATCCCACCAATAAACATAGGTGGTCTTTCCATCTTTTTAACATTCTGTATGGTTTCATTCTTCAGTGTTTTTTGGCTTCCTGTAGTGAAGTCCTCAACTTTGTTGGTTGAGTTTATGACTCAGTAATGTTTTTGAGAATGTAATTGTTTTCTTGACTCTTTCTCAAGTGATCCATGCTGGTTTTATATTCTGATTCTTTGATGATTTATATTTTTATTTCTAAGTATTCTTTTATGGAGTATTTAGTGTCTTCTAGCTCTAGGATTTTAGCATTCTTTTGAATCCTTTGCTATTTTACTTACTTAAGCAATGCTGGAATCAGTCACTTTGGAGTTATTAACTTTTGGAAGAAACATAGGCATAGTTTGCCCTTGACTCTATGTTGAGATTTGTGCCTGTGCTGGGAGAACAACACTTATGCTTTCTTGTGAGGACCGTTTCAGTGAATAGTCTTCTCTTGAAAATGTGTCCTGGTGTGCCATCTGTGGTGAATCCAAGATTTATTTCACTGTATGTTTTCCCCATTGCATCTCTGGGTGTTGTTAGTGAGACACAGGACAGCACTCACTGGTTCAAGGTCTGAGTGGTGCATGTTCTCAGTAGACCTTGCCAAAAAGGAAGAAATAATTGTTAAGATAGAAATGTTTATGTAAGGCAGGGGACCTCTCAAGATACCAGGGCTTTGTTTGAATATCTTCTTTGCTGATGGAGTTCAAAGACGCAAGGGAATTTTGCACAGTATCTTTGCAGGAGGTCAAAGGTAGAGAGGGGATTGAGCTAACTGGAGAGTTAAGCTAATGGATTTAACTATATAAGACTCATAGATAGCTGGCAGAAGTTTAAGGAGAATTTTTATGGTGGAAACATGCCCAGCTTGTATCACAGACAGTACCAAATGAAGTGAGACCTCTGCAGAACAGCACTAGTGGGCAAGAGACAGACCAAGGAGGTCACTTATATGTAAATGAAGTATTTGGAAAAGGGAGGAAGAGCTAGAGTGTGAGACACCCAGAGTTTACCGCACAGAGCATAGAGATATGGAGGATTATTTCCAGAGTGTCCTACACCTTACCAAACAATCTGGGGAAATCTGCCCCTTAGACTGCAGATTACAACTCATGACTGTCTTGTTATTCCTGTATGTTGGCATCTGCACTCTGTTGACTCCTACAGTAAGGTAATAGGTGAAGGTTGGTAAATAGCTTCTCTGATTAAACTCAAGTGTCATTTTCAACCCACCCATCCAGCAATCATCCTCCCACTCACCATACTGGGCTATCTCATGCAAGCAGCTGTCCAGCTGCCCTGCTCACCCTAGGCTAAGTCTGGCTGCCCTGCTTGTTCACACAGTGGAAATCAAAGGCAGATACTGTATCCTTGAAGATGCTGGGATAATCCAGTCCTAAACCCACCCCATCCTGCAGAAACCACGAAAGTTTGCTTCTGGCATTCTCTGCCCACAGCTTCTATTTCTCGACAGTTCTTCCTCAGATGCCCTGACATGCTCCCTTCTCTTACAGTATTTGAATATAATGAAGCATCCTTCCAATGACAGTCTTTTAAATAAAACATATTTTAAAATGCTTAATGTGCCTGTGGTCTTATTACTTTTGGGTCTTATTATTTTTGAGACAGTGGGTCATGTAGCCCCGGAGGACTTTGAACTTGAGGTGTAGACAAGAATGACCTGAGATTCCTGTTCTTCCTGCCTCCGCCTCCCAAGTTTTGGGATTACAGGTATGTGCCACCATGCCTGTGTCTCGTATTTTCACCCCCTTGAATAGTGTAATTAGCTGACCTCCGATTTCAGTATGTGGATGACTCTGCTTGTGTATGGGAGTGGCCATTTTCTCCCACCCACCCCATCCCTTTCCCTTGTGGTTACTTTGGCCAAAGCTTTACTGCCCGACTGACCTTGCAAAGCCTTGTTTTCCTTCCTTTGGCTTTCCAGATATTGCTTTCTTAGATGGAGTAGGTCTGCAAACTTTCTTGGTTGAAAAAGAAGACAAAATTGCTACAGAATGTTGTAACCATTGTAAGATGTGACTAACACTGAGGAGGTAAGTGGATACCTCCCACTCAAGACCAGAGAGTATGAGAAAGGTGTGCAAGTCGGCTGTTTATTTCTGTGGCTGGTGTGGAACTCTGAACAGTCTCTGAACACCTGCACTGTTGTGGGAATTATTTGGGAAAGATTACAACATTTGCAGACCTTCTAGAGAGTGGCTAACACAACACCCGTGCTTATCATCATCAAGAGACCCTTCGCCCCCTGTGTGGGTGAACACTCTCTTCTCCCACTACCCTCACAAGCTCTCGGAAATGACTGATCTTCTGTACCCAGAAGTTCTTTTCCCTAGAAGTCCTGTTCAGGGGGTCATAGACATGCAGCCTTTTGAGGCTTGATTGTTGTGGATATCATTCTGCATAAATAAAACACTGATTGGTCAGTAGCCAGGCAGGAAGTATAGGCGGGACTAAGAGAGAGGAGAATTGGGAGAAGAGGAAGGCAGGGGGGAGACACTGCCAGCCACCAACATGACAAGAGAGATGTAAGGTACTGGTAAGCCACGAGCCATGTGGCAAAGTATAGATTAACCGAAATGGGTTAAATATAAGAGTAAGAGCTAGACAATGGCAAGACTGAGCTGATGGCCAAGCAGTTTAAATAATATAAGCGTCTGTGTGTTGATTTTATAAGTGGGCTACCAGACTGCTGGGGCTTAGTGGGACCTGGAGAAAAGCTCTCCAGCTACACTTGATTCTTTCTTTCTTTCTTTCTTTCTTTCTTTCTTTCTTTCTTTCTTTCTTTCTTCCTTCCTTCCTTCCTTCTTTCCTTCCTTCCTTTTTCTTTCTTTCTTTCTTTCTTTCTTTCTTTCTTTCTTTCTTTCTTTCTTCCTTCCTTCCTTCCTTTCTTTCTTTCTTTCTTTCTTTCTTTCTTTCTTCTTTCTTCCTTCCTTCCTTCCTTCCTTCCTTCCTTCCTTCCTTCCTTCCTTCCTTCCTTCTTTCCTTCCTTCCTTTTTCTTTCTTTCTTTCTTTCTTTCTTTCTTTCTTTCTTTCTTTCTTTCTTTCTTTCTTTCTTTGTTTTTGGAGACAGGGTTTCTCTGTGTAGCTTTGTGCCTTTTTTCTGGAACTCACTTGGTAGCCCAGGCTGGCCTCGAACTCACAGAGATCCGTCTGGCTCTGCCTCCCGAGTGCTGGGATTAAAGGCGTGTGCCACCACTGCTTGGCTAGGCTTGATTCTTTTACTCAAAAAAAAAATGTATTCAAGGCTTTCTTGCTGATAATTAATTTTCTTCCATTTATTTACCACAGATTAGTTTGTCTCAATGTACGATGGTTAAAAAGCATGTTGGTTTTTTTTTTCTGTTTTTCAGTAATTATAAATAAATTTACAATAATTACTTACATACTGGTTGAACAGTATCTACCAATGCCTGTAACAGCTGCTGGCTGGATAGATTATCTTCTGGACTTCTGTGATAGTTTACCATTCGAAGAGTATATTTGTTGAAAAAGGATGAATCTCTTTTGAAAGAAAATGAAACCCACTCTCAGTTTCTACATGTAACACCCAGTCCTTGGTAACAGATTACTACATGTGGACATCAGGTATGTTTAGAAGGAAAGGAAAAACAGATTGTGTAATGCTAGTAAGACATGCTCGACTAGAAGGATAATAGTCACGCACAAAACTTTTCAAGAGAGTATATTCTTAGTATTTGAGCCACCAAAGGCATTGGGGGATGATGGCCGGCTGTCACACACTTGGTTGAGGAATCATTGCACAAAGCACATTTATCTCAATACTACATTTTACATGTTAAATACATGCAAATATTTTTACAGGAATACCCTGGCAGAGCTGGGAAAAATCCTGAGAAGAACTTAAAGGTGTCAAGGATTAATTTATCTGAGGAAATGGAAAATATATAGAAAACAGACAATTTCGTCAAAGTGTGGTTCTATGAAAGAAAATCATGTGTTTTCACAGAGCCTATAGGATCTGAAATGATGAGTTATTCAGCTGCTTTTAAAGGTCCTTATAAATCCTACAACCAAGTGTGGAGATGAGAAGTTACTCTGATGTCTGGTAAGGCTTGGCTGTAAAACACTGCGAGTACCTGGGCTTCTCGAGTGAAAATGTCCTAATTCATAGTTTTAACCTCATAACTTTAAAGTCCTTTATCTCAAAAGCATTGAAATTAAAATCCCCACACAGTAAATTCCGTGTCATCTCTCGATCATTCTCCAGAAGGTGAAGGCTTGTCAATATATCATTTTGTGACAACCTCAACCACGACTCACGTCCAGGAACTGTCTAAGTGGAAAGGAAGAGGGAGGGGATGCTTAAGGAGGGTCACTGAGCGCTTTTAAATTTTGCTATAATTTTTCAAGCCCAACAAGTTGTTACAATTTCCCAAATTGATTTTTTTCTATTTTTGTATTGGTGGTTATATGCTGTCTACCTTTTATTTTGCCACGTTTGTTTTTAAGAGTTTGTGATTGTGCTGTTGACAGTAAGGAAGATGGAGGCCTGCAACGCTCAGTCTCTGTTCCATAATATGGGACTTTATTATTGCTTATTTCACTCAAAGACAACATGATTGTATGAAAATGCCATCATCTACCTTCTTCAGAAAGTACACTGAATATCATCAGTAATTGGAAATGAGCTCCCTCATTATTTTGATATCTATATATACATATGTATAAATACATAAATAGAGCTATCCTAATAACTCCTGAAAAGGGTTAAAATGTAGGAAGAAAGGATGGTTCACACCGGTTCCTGCTAAATGTAATCAGCAATGCATTCAGTTAGAACAAAGAAGAATTTAATTTCACAAATCATCTCAAGGGATTAGTGAGAGTTAAAAAATGAAAAGGAAACATCGATAGGATGATATTTAAATTAGCAATGTCAATCAAAATGGGAATGCTAGAATAACAAATAGGTTCTTGACTTGTAACTCAACAAATTAAGAAATGCTTTATCTTTGCACAGATGTTGTTGTCAAAATCCATGCAATTTTACAAATAAGTAATACTTACTAAGCTATTACTCAACTGAAGTCACCACTATGGAACTAAGAACAACAACATTACAATAAATTCCAATTTCTATGAGTCTTCTACATTCCTTTCTCACAACATTCTATTTCCAATTGGGATTTAAGTTGACTTAAATTGCTTTTCAGATGAAGGATAGGACATTTCACCAGAGGGACCTGGCATTGTCACGGTTACAGCATCTGCCGGTGCACTTCTGTAGGGCTCCCACCACTTCTTTGTTTCTCAGGCTGTAGATAAGAGGATTGAGCATGGGGGTCACTATGGTGCCCAGCACAGCTCCTACCTGGTCTTGGTCAGGTGTGTGGGAAGAAGTGGGCGTCATGTAGATGAAGATGGCCTGACCAAAATAGAGACTCACGACAGTCAGGTGGGAGGAGCAGGTGGCCAGGGCTTTATTCTTCCCCTTGGGAGAGTTCATCCTAAGGACAGTGAGGAATATGAGGGTATAGGAGGTCAGGATCAGAGTGAATGGGGCCAGGAGAAAGATAATGGTTGACACAAACTTCACCATCTCGTAGACTGACGTGTCCACACAAGACATTCTCAGAATGGCAGGCATCTCACAGAAGTAATGATTGATCTTCCTAGAGCCACAGATAGGAAAATTCATGGGGTAGATAGTGTGAATGAGGGCTGCGGCCACTGCTCCGATCCAGGTGGAGGCGGCCATCTTCAGACAGACCTTGGGACTCATGAGAATGGGGTATCGCAGAGGGTTACAGACAGCCACGTAGCGGTCATAGGCCATTAGTGTCAATAAGATGCACTCAGCAAGACCAAGGGTGAGGAAGGAAAACATCTGAGTGGCACAGGCAAAGAAGGAGATGTTCTGCCTCCCAGTGAAGTAGTTGGTAGCCGCCTTGGGCACTGTGCTAGAGATGTAAGCGAGATCAATGAGAGACAGCTGACTGAGCAGGAAGTACATGGGGGTGTGAAGGCGGGGGTCCAGCCAGATGAGGACTATCAGGATGGAATTCCCAGCAGAGGCCAGGGTGTAGATGAAGAGGATGAGGAAGATGAGGAGGTTTGGGTACTTGCAGTTGGGGAAGAGCCCCAGCAGGATGAAATCAGCTGTAGTTTTATTCTTTGGGTCCATATTTTCATTAAGATTTTTTTTTAATCAACTGAGAATCTACAGTGGTCAAAATAAAAAGTATCACAGAGAAAGCATTTGGCTGAAATAATTTTAGTCTCTTGGTCAAAGCCTCAGCTCTACCACCCTGGGGCTGGGACTCTGAAAGGGAATGTTCCTCAGGAGAGGTATTGGGGTGAGGCAGAGGAATAGGGAATGGGGAAGATGGGCAATAATGGAAAATCCCAAGTTTCAGGTCACTACGGCCAGTTAAAAATAAACCATGAACAGAACAGCCTGCAATTATCAGAGAGGTTCAAGATGTATTAACTGCAGGCAGCTGTTAGCTGACCCAAAGCTAAATGTCAGGGAATAGATAAAGTCAGCTATTTCCTATCCCAAACCTACATCTTGAGTTTCAGGTCACAAACAACAGCCTTTTATAGACTACACAGTTAAAAACAGTCATAGAGTGTGGCTGAGTACTTCTTCTGTGTTTGGTCTGAGCAGTGGGAACATGCCACTCGAATGATGCCCATTACCCTGTGCAGATCAGTTTTCAGGTCCAATTCAATGAAAGCGGTAGCCACCCCCCCCAACACAAGGACGCCAGTTCTTTATTCCTTTCCCACGGGTCTCTTTCAGGGTATGATGTCCATTCTCTGCCCTCTCCTCAGACACTTGCTTCACTTCTCTTCTGCTTTCGGTCTTGGCTTTGTTTGAGCTTGTATCTCTAAGAAACCATTCTAGGGACCAAGATATTTCTCCTTTTGTCTGGGAACAGAGACATATTGAAATTTTACCTCATTGAAGTATTTTACCTAGGCCTTAGCAAGATTGTAGCCTTCAGTTATTCTGACTAAAACAAATTAATTAGTCTCCTTGATGATAACCTCTAACACAATTATCCCTCCCTCCCATCTTTTATGGTTTACTATTATTATTATTATCATCATTATTAATTTTTTGGGGACAGGGTTTCTCTGTGTAGCCCTGACTGTCCCTCTTTGATGTTTTATATGAACACCAGTCTCTTGGAATTCTTGAGTCTTATACATTTCTTCCTCTTTAAAATTATTTTATGTATATGGGTGTTTTGCCTGAATGCTAGTCTGTTGCAGTACCAAGGAGGCCAGAAGAGGGTGTCAGATCCCCTGAAACTGGAGCTACAGAAGGTTGTGAGCTGCCATGCCAATAGCCAGTCCTCTGTAAGAGCAGCCAGTATTCTAAACTGCTGAGCTATCTATTCAGCCCCCATGTTCTTTTCTTGAGTGTTCCTTCCCACCAGCCTTCACCCGGGAACATCTCTTGAGCTTCCCCAGAAACCCTTTTGCAGCTGTACTCAGGAAATTCTAGTTAGTCATCTGTCTGAATAGGTTAGCTGTTTCTCCTGTTTTACTTACTAAGATCCATAAATTGAAAATGATTCATTTCTACATTAACAACATAATGGTTATAGCATTTTTGTACATTTTCCTAATATTGTTCGTCATCTATAGATGTCACAAAAAATTCTTAAAATAGATTATGGGTCTTATTTAAATTATTTGTAAGGTCAGATATTTGCAGGGGCGCTGCACATGTGACACTTACTTTCCTCCCCAAATTCCCATCTACACAACAAATATCTCATATTCTGCCCCCCACCAAACTGATTTCCCCTGTCTGTCATGAAAATGCTCGGCCCGTGCAACAAACAATAAGTTTGGCTTCCATTATCAACAATACACTTTATTTCTTCTCACCCAACCTTAGGTTGTTATGCCTTCTTTCATTGGAGAATAAAAGAAAAATAGCACAGTATGTCTTAGTGGACCTGTAAGGCCGCTTTAACTTAAAAGAAAGTATAATAAACCAGTAACTGTGGATGGAAGTGTTATATACTTACCTTAGCGCACCAAAATGATAATTTGGTCAGGAAGTATGTAATTAGGGAAGGGACTGTGGCTAAATGATGCACAGAGAACGTGTTAACAAAACCATCACTCAAGTTCTCCCATCAGCACCCATGTTTAGTCTTCCAGAGGTTAACACTGATGACCTTGGTTCCCCTAGAAATGAAGGAGAAGGAAGTGTGAGCCCTGGATCCTTCTGGGGTAAAAGGCCACAGCCTTTTGCTTCTTTCTTGAAAGTCACATTTCTTGTCAACCACACCACATATTCAGCTTTCACTGTAGAACGAGTTCTGTCTGAGCGATTGGTAATCAAAGAAACCCTGCCCGGTGCTTTTGTGAAAATGGCAAAAGGCAGACCCTGCAGTAAGTGCGTGGATGCACACTTTAAAAAATCTCTTCCTAGTCCTCACATTGCCCATAAACTCTGCCTTTAGAATTTCCAAGTGCTGTCAGGGATTGAGGGACATTGGGCACCCACCTGGATTTCCAGGCTCTGTGCCTTGAAACATGATATTGGGCAGGGACACATGGACAGTAGTAGCAAAGGAAACATTTATTTGTTTAGAAACAGTATGCTAAGGGAGGAAAGCAAGCCAGAGCGGGGAGTAAGGTTAGAAGCATGTGCCCTGACAGGAGGGGGTGCATCTTTCTCTGCTATGGGCTGCAGGAAAATATTATAAGAACTCAGCTGGTTATGGCAAAACCACTACTTGAAGGGATCAAGGAATTCCTTCAGAGGAAGCCAAATTCCAAGGTTTTGGTGTAATTTGGCTTGCTATATATCAGCTGTCTTCTGTTATGAAAATCATGTGTGCCTTTATAGTTTTCCCAATTGATTTTTTCTTAAGAAGTGCTAACAGTGTGGACTGATCACTCTCTGGACATACACATTCCAGGTATTTGGAGAACAGCCTCAGGAAAGGCTTCCTTCCCCCGAGCCCATCCGTTTCTCCCCTTTCAGCACTGGAATCAGATATCTCCCTTAGCCACTTTCAAGGACTAACAGAAGTAACAGTCCAGACCACCACATGCTAGACTCCTGATTTAAGGTAAATTCCACAAAGAGACACCGCCTAGGTCAGGTGGACCTTAAGTAATAGCTTTACACAATTTAGCTTGGATCCGCCTTTCTTACAGCCTTACTAACTTTATAGACCCCCAACTTCTTACCTAACTACTTCTGAGAATGTAGACTGAGCACACAGATCCCCTTTTTCATATACTAACGAGTCATTAGCACTCAGTTGACCTCCCCTTTTACCACTCCCATTTTGGATTGTAAAA
Organism: Onychomys torridus; assembly: GCF_903995425.1. Classification (NCBI taxonomy): domain Eukaryota; kingdom Metazoa; phylum Chordata; class Mammalia; order Rodentia; family Cricetidae; genus Onychomys; species Onychomys torridus. Next base: position 46,547,955 of record NC_050450.1, read on the forward strand.
AAAAGTGGTCACTGCCTGAGGAAAATTCTTACCCGCCTTTATGACCCCCCTAGAATTCAAGCCTGGTGATCTTGCTAGACCAGGGAATTGCTATTGCTTGGGTTTATAACTGGACTCCTGAGAGACTTGGGGAGAACTTAGAGACAGATAACCGAGAGGGATAAGGAGGATTTTGACCAGAGAGAATGTGTGGACGAGATGGAAGATGAGGAAGAGTCAGATGGGGAAGTCCTAGCTGGGTAAGAACGAGATGAAAAGGACCCAGATGAGGCAGAATTAGGATGAGAGAATTAAGATAGCACTTAGAGGCAGCAGTAGACAAAGATAGAGAGAAATCAGTCAAGAAAGGAGCTAGGTACGAGAACAGAACTGAAGCTGTGTAAATAGGATGTTATCCCAGAGGAATTAAAGCAAGTGGACTATAGAGCTCGGTGTGCTGAGATTCTATTTCCCGAAAATAGTCCTTGCCGTTCATAGTTCTCTCTCCTGAGCCCCTGGGAAGTATAATATCAAGGCTGGTCCTGCTTATATTATATGAGATTTCTCTCTGTAAATTACTTTTACATGCTGTCTTGCAGCTCTGTGCACTTCACTCTGCACCCCACTCCTCTGCCTCACAAGGGGAAGAGCAGTAGCCAAGCAGTGCTTCTCCCAGCCTGAAGTGGACCACAATCCCTAAAAGTGGACCACTAGAGGGCGACGTTGTCTTCCCCCCACTGACAATAGTCACAGTCAACTGTAACAACAGCAATGAATACTTACAGGCTGGCAGGGTCCTTGGTGCAGGCTATTCCACTAACTTTCTCCCAGCCTTTGTAAAATCTGGAGTCACTGAGCAAAGCAGGGAGGCAGCACTACCATTCGTTAGCTATTTGTTGATGTCACAGGAAGACCCAAGATCCTCCTCACTGGGTCAGGACAGGCTTTGACCTCTATAGTCAATCACTCATTCATCTATAGCACAGGTGCCTTATTTTTATTTTTTACTTCCTACCTCTTCCACTTGTTGAGGAAGTGCATTTCATATGATCCTGACTTCAAGGTAAAGGACATCCTGTCTTTTCTCAGATCCACACATAGCCTCTTCTTCCTTTGCAAAGTTTCTGCCCTGGATCTCTGGTTCAAGCACAAGTCACCACCCAGAGTGAACTTCCTTCAAGAGAGCGAAAGCTTTATCAGTAGTTAGTGTTCTCCCTCCTAGACTTTACCCTCCTTTTTTTGTGCTGCAGAGTGAGCCTCAGGTAGCCCATATCAGTCTTCTTGATGTTCTCCCAACACTTTGCATTCAGTCAATCAGTTCTTGTCTTGAGAAGTCTGACCTCTGACCTTGTAGCCCAGGAAAACAGACTCACAAGTTTCTGATCTACACCTGGCTCGAGTCTGAGAGCAGTGTGGTGGCTCACTGCTGTTTTCTGGCCAGATCAAGAGCTGCCAACACTCCTGTGTGCCAGGGAACTGGGGAACCCTTCAGGGAGTCTCGTGGGAGTCTGTCCCCAGACTTCAATTAATCATAGACCTAGAAGACTCTGATGAAACTCCCACTGTCCAGTATTCTGTGATGTTTGGTAAAATAAAGTTTCATTTCACTTTCTCGGTGCAGATGGGAAGGAAGCAGAGCTGGGGGGGTGGTGGCAGAAAGAGACTATGAACAGACAAAGATCCTTCAGAGTCTCCTGTGGCAGTGAGCCTGTCTGACCAAGGATGGACTGGGCTCCTGAAAGGACTGAGGAGAAATAATAATGTTGTAAAAAGGGCAAAGAACCTAAAACATAGTCCTGATAGTCTGAGATTTTCACAGGGTAGTTTGAACTCTGAAGGAAAAAATGCATACCTGCCTCTTGTCCATTCCACCTGAGTTGCAATGCTTACAACATCCTCCACCCTCTCAGTGCCTCCACCCTACCCCCAACCCTTCCCTTCATGGTGTTCCACCCCCAACTTGGGCAGATACTCCCAGCTTGACCAGAGGCCACACCAGCCAGAAGACCAGGGAGGAAACAGAAACTAAGAAACAAAACATCCATCCAATGAAGACAAACTCAGAAATCAGCACCTAGCCAGATAATCACCCAATCCCAGATGCCTAGACATCAGTGTAAGAATACAATCAACAACAACCAAGGCAATATGTCATCACCAGAGCCCAGCTATCCTACTACAGCAAGCCCCGAATATTCCAACACAGTTGAAGCACAAGAAAAAGAACTTAAAACCAACTTTATAAAGATGATAGAGATACTTATAGAGGAAGTGAAAAATCCCTTAAAGAAATGAAGAAGGCAAAACAAAAGAAAACAAAAATTGGAGAAAAAAATGAAAGAAAGCCAAGAAAGTCAATGGAAAAACAAACAAACAATTGAAGGAAATGAATAAAATTGTTCAAGATCTGAAAATGGAAACACAATAAAGAAAGCACAAGTGAAGGGAATTCTGGAAATGAAAAATCTAGGTAAATGAATAGGAACTACAGATGCAAGCATTACCCACAGAATACAAGAGATGGTAGAGAAAAAAATCTCGGGCGTTGAAGATACAATAGAAGAAATAGATACATCAGTCAAAGAAAATGTTAAAACATCTAAATTCCTGATATAATCTCAAATATTACTATGGTACAGCCTTAATAATCTTCTTCTTAGGGGTCCAGAAGAGAAGCTACAAATGGCGCGAATTATTTTTTTGGGGAAAAAGAATCTAAGTGCATCAAGCTCTTTTGTCCATCTACTTTATTCTATCTACACAGCTTCAGTTCTGTTCTCATGCCTAGCTCCTTTCTTGCCTTATTTCTCTCTACATTTGTCTGCTCTCCCCTCTAAGTTCTATCTTAATTCTCTCATCTTAGTTCTATCTTAGTTCTGCCCCATCCTGGTCTTTCTCATCTTGTTCTTCCCCATCTCATTCTTCTCCATCTCGCTCTTCTTCATCTTCCATATCATTCTTCTAGTTCTCCAGTCAAAATTCTCTGCAGTCAAAATCCTCTCTCAGTCTCTGAGGTTTACAGGTATATACCCATGCAATAGCAGTGCTCTAGCTAAAGCAAGGTCACCAGGCTTGAATTCTTACAGGGTCATAAAGGCAGACAAGAGTTTTCCTCAGGCAGTGACTGTCAGGCTTTCTTTTACAACCCAAAAGGGGAGTGGTAAAGGAGGAGGTCAACTAAGAGCTAAAATAGATCAATATATTAGAAAAAGGGAATTTATGTGCTCAAACTACATTCCTAGAGGTGGGTTAGGTAAATGTTAGGAGTCTATAATGTTAGTATAAATACTTCTAAGGCTGTATAAGAAAGGAGGGTCTGAGCTTAATTTACCTTAATTCAGGAGATCATTTGGCCTTGGATCCTTGATAGATATTTCAGATAAAGTACACTGTTAGGAGTTCTTGGAAGCATATAGAGCATACAAGGAAATCATTGCAGGAATCGGCTAATATATATACAAAAGCTAAATTATCACCAAGACTTCTCAAGGCATGGCTTGACCTTTGGAAAAATCCTTGACCTTTCCAAGTAGCAGCTTTTGTGATAGTAGCTGAATTCCATTACATTTTCCTGTGTTATAACTGCATCACAAGTTCCCCAATAAGATCATCAAAGAGCTGACTTCTGATGCAATGACAAAAGGTTTCTTTATTTAAGCCTGAGCAAGGACCTTGTCTAACACTCAGTTACCATGAATGAAGGAGGAAGTCCTGAGCACTTATTACAAGGGGTTTATATAGGAAAAAGTTTACAAGCAGTGGGTTACATATCTTAGTGTCCTAGGATTAGATGAAAGAGCCAGAGGTGATGTAGTTCTTTGAAGTTATTGGCTGAACTATAAGCGTGGAATTACTAATGGCTGACAGGATGTCTGCAGAAAGCCCCAGGATGCTGACAGGATATAGAGCATCTATAGAGACATAATTTTTTTACTTCCTATATTCTGTTTTTCTGGGTCCAGGATATATATTTAGATTTATTGTTCCAGTCTTATTTCCATGAGTTCAGTCTCTGGTCAGCTCTGAGTTCAGTCACCAGTCAACTGATACCTTGAGATGGGGGCTGATGCTCAAGGAGGCTACTGATTTTTCCTCCTTCATTCCAAGGACAATTGGTACTGGCATAAAAACTGACATGTGGACCAATGGAATCAAATTGATGACCATGACATTAATCCACACACCTATGAACATATAATTTTTGACAAAGAAGCCAAAAATGTACAATGGAAAAAAGAAAGCATCTTCAACAAATGGTGCTGGCATAACTGGATGTCAATGTGTAGAAGGCTACAAATAGATACATATCTGTCACTGTGCACAAAACTTAAGTCCAAGTGGATCAAAGACCTCAACATAAATCCAGTTACTTTGAACCTGATAGAAGAGAAAGTAGGAAGTAGTCTTGAATGCATTGGCACCAGAGATCACTTTCTAAATATAACACCAGTAGCACAGACACTGAGAGAAACAATCAATCAATGGGACCTGTTGAAACTGAGAAGCTTTTGGAGAGCAAAGGACATGGTCAACAAGACAAAGCAACAGCCTACAGAATGGGAAAAGGTCTTCACCAACCCAACATCTGATAGAGGGCTGATATCCAGAATATATAAAGAACTCAAAAAATTAGACATCAAAATGCCCAACAGTCCAATTAAGAAATGGACTATAGAACTAAACAGAATTCTCCACAGAGGAAGTTCAAATGGCTGAAAGACATTTAAGGAATTGCTCAACATCCCTAATTATCTGGGAAATGCAAATCAAAATGACTCTGAGATACCACCTTACACCTGTCAGAGTTGCTAAGATCAAAAACACAGAAGACAGCTTATGCTGGAGAGGATGTGGAACAAGGGGAACTATCCTCCACTGCTGGTGGGAATGTAAGCTTGTACAGCCACTTTGGAAATCAATATGGCGCTTCCTTAGAAAGCTCCCCCAAGACCCAGCTGTAGTACTCTTGGGCATATACCCAAGGAATGCTCAATCATACCACAAGGGCATTTGCTCAGCTATGTTCATATCAGCATTGTTTGTAATAGCCAGAACCTGGACATAACCTAGATGCCCTTCAACTGAAGAATGGATAAAGAAAATATGGTACATATACACAATGGAGAATAAAGCACATCTTGATCGTCCACCTCAGCTATGAATTCAGATTGGAGGTTAGTGATAATAGGGGGAGGGATACCAAACATGATCTTGAAAGGGATCAGACCTATCTGGTAAGGAGAATTTCTTATACAATAGAGGGCAAAGGGAAGGAGAGCAACCCAGTCTGTGTTAGTCTCTAAGGCTAATTTGGTTAAGCTCTCTTTTAGGGTTTGGTTCATTCTTTCTGTCTGTCCTGAACTCTGGGGTCTGTAAACACAATGCAACTTCCAATCAATCCCCAGGGTGGTGGCAAGGTTCTTTCTCACCTGGGACATGAATGCCAGTCCATTATCTGACCCTATCACTACAGGGAACCCATACCTTGGCAAGATGTTTTCTAATAACCTCTTTGCCATGGTTTGGGCTGTCTTGTGTATGGTGGGGTATGCTTCAGTTCATCCTGAGAACATGTTGTGAACACCAGGAGGTACCTGTAGCCAAACTTACCAAGCTTGATCTCTATATGAAATCAACCTCCCAGTATGTACCTGGCTTCTTACCCCTCATCCATGTCCCAGGATTTTTGGGGTTGGTAATAGCATTAGTTAATAGGTAGACTTTGCAGTTGTTGACCAAATCCTCTATGGCTTGATTCCCATTCTGTATTTTCACTTCTGAATGCCTTAACAAGTCCTGCATCCATTGGATGCCCATGTGGGAAGCACGATATATTCAATGTAGGAGGCTGAGTCCCAATTGCTTTGGCAAAATTACCATATTGTCAGCAGGCCTCCACCACCCCTTGAGGTATTGAGTCATGGGGAGAGTCTTAATCCAGGCCGTGTCTTCCTTGGTATAATTAGGGGTATCTGGCAGCACAGATGGGCCTGGATCTAGCAGGACTGGTGCTAAGGTGGATGCCATGGCCGCTTCCCAGGCAGCTTGATTGGCCAAGTTGTTACCTCTTGATATTGGCCTGCTGCCCTTTTGATGCCCTGGGCAGTGAATTATGGCCAGTTTTAGGGCCCCCCATAAGGCCTTAAGGAGATTCTGATTTTCTTCTTGTTCTTGATAGTCTTTCCCTCAGCAGTTAGGAGCCCTCTCTCTTTATAGATGGCTCCATGGATGTGAGCTGTGGCAAAGACATAGTGACTGTTGGTGTAAATATTGATCTTTTTCCCATGTCCCAGCTCTAGGGCCTTAGTTAGGGCTATCAGCTCTGCTTTCTGAGCCAGTGTCCCTGCTGGCATTGGTTCTGCCCAAATTACCTTGTCTGATGTGGTGACAGCCACCTCAGCATACCTTGTTCCAGTCCTCACATAGTTGTTCCTATCAGGTAACCATGTTTCCTCAGCATCTGGTAGTGGGGTATCTCTGAGGTCTGGTCAGATGCAATGAGCCTGAGCCAGTATTCCAGTACATTTATGGAGTGGTGCTTCCAGATCTGGGTCGGGTAGCAAGGTAGCTGGACTCAAAACTGTTGGGACCTGAAAGATTATTCTGGCTGGATTAAACAACAAAGTCTAGTAGTGAGTCATATGGGCATTGCTTAGCCAGTGGTCAGGAGGCATGTGGGGTGGCTACTGTGAGGTTTTCCCCCAAAGTTATCTTATCACCACCCTTAACCAGGAGGGATACTGTTGCTATAATGCATAGACATGGGGACCACCCTGCCACTGCAGGGTCTAGTTTCTTTGACAGGTAAGCCACTGGCCATTTCTAGGAGCCTAATGTCTGAGTGACACTCCCTTTGCTATCCCTTTGTGTTCATCCACAAACAGAAAAAACAGTTTGGTGATGTCCAGTAGCCTGATTGCTGGGGCCTGCAGGAGCTTTTTCTTAAGGGCCTCAAAGCCTGTTGTTTTTCCTCTGTCCAAGTAAAGTCCTGCCCTTCTTTGTGGCTTTGTATAGTGGTTTTTACCAATTCAGTGAAGCCTGGGATCCACAAATGGCAGAACCTGGCGGTGCCTAAGAATTCCCTCACTCCTTTAGCGGTAGCAGGAATGGGGATTTTTAACAATCCCTTTGTATGCATCCAAGAGCCACCTTTGGCTCCCCTCTAGGACACACCCCAGTTACATTACCCATTGTTTGCAGGTCTGAACTTTCTTAGCCAAAGCTTCGTACCCCAGGTTTCCAAGAGTTTGTAGCAAGCTTTCTGTACCTGCCAGGCAGGTTTCTTGGTCTATGGTTGTGATCAGCAGATCATCTACATATTGTAATGGACTGATATTTGGTTTTCGGGTACAATACTCACCCAAGTCTTTGTGGAGGGCATCATCGAAAATGGTTGGCAAGTTTTGAACCCCTGTGGTAGTTGGGTCCAGATCAGTTGTCCACTGACCCCAATTTCATGGTCTTGTCACTTGAACGCAAAGTAGGGCTGATACCTGGGTGCCAGGGCTGAGCTGAAGAATGCATCCGTGAGATCTAGAACTGTATACCACTGCTGGTCTGGAGACAGGGCATTGAGCCGAGTGCATGGGTTCGGTACTGTAGGGTGGATATCTATAACCCTTTTACTTACTTGTCTCAAGTTCTGGACTGTCCGATAGTCGTTAGCATGGGGCCTTTTGACTGGCAGGAGGGGTGTTTTCCAGGCTGACTGAATAGGCCTCAAAACACCCAGTTTAGCAGTCATCTAATATGGGGGGTTATCCACTTTTTAGCCTCCAGAGGCATTGGGTATTGTCAGACTTTTACAGGGTCTGCTTTTATCTCCATGTGTACAGGGGGGCAATGGGCTGCCAAACCCATGCTCCCAGTCTCTTCCCATGCCAAGGGAAACTTCTGAAGCCAGACCTGCACAGACTTGTCAGGCTCCAGGGGCCTCTGGTGAAGCCTATATTCCTCCCCCAAGTCATTTGTTATCAGCACTTCAAGTGATTGGCCATCCTGCTGGAACAACTTTGCCCCTTTTTCAGAGAAATGAATTTGTGCTCACAGTTTTGCAAACAAATTCAGGCCCAGGAGGGGGTATGGGCACTCAGGTATTACCAGGAAAGAATGGGTTACCCATCCCATTCCTAAATCCAACAGTCTTTGGGTAGTCCATGAGTAAGGTTTGTTCCATGTGGCCCCCTGGGCCCACATCTTTTTATTAGATAGGGGGCTCCAGCTCCCAGCTCCAATAGCACTGAGTTTTCAGCTCTGATATCCTTCACAAAGTCTATCGTCTTCTCTTCTATTTTCAGGGTCATCCTGGGATCAGAGAGAGGGGCCAAACCCTGACCTCCCTAATCACTATCTACATCTAGCTATAGGAACTTGGCTTTTTGTTTCTTCTTAGGATACTCTCTAGCCCAGTGTTGTTCCTCTTTGCAATATGCACATTGTTTTTTTTCCCCAGTCTGGGGCTTTCTGCTCTTTATCCTTGGATCATTCCCTATATGATCTCATATGGCCCTGTCCTAGTGGGCAGCCAGTGGTTCCTGCACTGGTTAGGATTTCAACAAGTTGCTGGTTGTGTCTCTTCTGCTGGGCTTCTAGAATTTTAGCCAGGCTCTTTTCTTGTCTCTTTTCCTTTTTAATTTCCTTTTCTTCTGTGCTCTCCCTAATCTTATAAACTCTCTCTGCCACCATCATTAACTCTCTTATGCCTCTTTCTCCTAGCCTGTCCAGTTTCTGAAGTTTTTTTTCCTGATGTCTGACACTGCCTGATTCACAAAAGCAAAGATCAGAGTCAGCTCTGTCTCTGGCACTTCTGGATCATATGGAGTATATCACCTGAAGGCCTCCTGCAGACATTCTAAAAATGCTGCTGAGCTCTCCTCAACTCCCTGTCTTATGTCATATACCTCACTCACATTGGCAGGCCATCTAGCTTCTGCCTTCAGACCTGCCAACAGAGTCTGGCAATAGATATCTTCTCCTTACCTTCTACAGTGTTATGATCCCAATTGGGCCATATAATTGGGAAGCCCATGTCTATTATGGCAGGATCAACTGTTGGCTCTCTCTATTAGGTCCTGGCACCAACTTGTGGGCCTCCAGGATAATCCTGCCCTTCTCTTTGGTGGTAAAGCGCACCTGTAATGATTGCTGACAATCATCCCACATGGGCATATGGGTGAACAAGATAGTTTCAAGTAAGTTAGTGAGATCACAAGGATTCTCAGAGAAAGAGGAGTTCTGTGAACACCAGTTTATAGGTCACTGGTAGTGAATGACCAGTAGTGAAACTGATGGCTTCCATTCTTACCTGGTGGCCCTGCTGTTCTCAGTGGTAGGACCACAGGACCCTGGAGTGGGGTGTGCCTCCCCTTTTGCTCTGCATGGCTCAAGCTGGACCCACCTCTCCAACCCTTGGAGGGATAACTTCTCTAGCACTCTCCCGTCTGGCATTCTCTCCTCTCTACCTCATTGGGCCAGGTGGTAGGGGTGCTGTGAGCACTGGGCCCCATGGTGGGAGAACCACAGGCTTTGATGCTGGGTCTGGAGTGGCAGGGGCCACTGGCATGGTGGGTGCTGCCACCTGCAACACTGAGCCTGGAGCAGCAGGGGCCACAGGCACAGCAGGGGCTGCTGGTGCAGTGGTGCTACCAGCTGTGATGCTGGGCCTGGAGCATCGGGTGCTGCTGGCATGGCAGGGGCCTCCAGCTGCAGCGCTGGGCCTGGAGCAGTTGGGGGGGGGCATACCTTCCTTTGGGTATGGTGCCCTGTAAAATTGGAAAGAAAGTGGGTCCCACTTCTTTTCTGTTATCAGCACCTTTACCTGTTACAGCAAGAAGGGTTTGACCCAAGAGGGGGGATTTTCAATTAGCTCCCTCCAGGTGACTATGTATAGTATCTGGTCAGGGTAGACATTCCATGGTTGAAAAACAATCTCTACTGCATTGATGAGGAGGGCATTGAAAGTACCCTCTGGAGGCCATCCCTCATTATATGATGGCCGTTCTGAATTACAGAAAATGTTAAATTTGCCCTTACTCATATTTTTCTTTCCTTCCTTCCTTCCTTCTTTCTTTCTTTCTTTCTTTCTTTCTTTCTTTCTTTTTTATTTTTTGGTTTTTTGAGACAGGGTTTCTCTGCATAGCTTTGCGCCTTTCCTGATCTTGCTCTGTAGACCAGCCTGGCCTTGAACTCACAAAGATACGCCTGCCTCTGCCTCCTGAGTGCTGGGATTAAAGGTGTATGCCACCACCACCCAGCATCCTTATGAATCTGAACATTATTCTTTTGAGCGATGACTGTCACATTGCTCTAGTGCACCAAACATAAACCTAGAGGGGAAGAAGATGTCTGTCCCATGCTAGTGGTTAGTGTCAAGTCAATTGTCAGCATCACACACAGACACAGGACAGTTAAGACAATAACAAGGGCCCAGCAGGATGAACAGACTCTCTCACACAGATTTAACATGTCGAAGTCTTGCCTCTGCCTCTGACCTGGGTCCAAAGGATTTAAGACTCCAAAAACCATAATGACTGGATGTCCTCCACCCTCCAAAATGGATTCAGAATCTCTATTAGTGGGGACTGGAATGTCTTCCAGACCACTGCAATTTGAGACCCCTAGTGCATCCACTTCGGCTCCACCAATTGTCTCCAAAAGAATCTTTGGAGGATTCTATGTCTCTGACTTACAAAAACTGAGGTTAACATGGAAGACAGGCAACACAACAGGAAACAGATAAAAACTCACTGATTGGTCCAAAACCTTTGGAGTCAGGGTCCAGGGGTAGTGGGGGATCCCGGACGAGCCCCCAAATGTTATGCCTGAGTCATGAGTCCCCTGACAAGACCACCAAGGAGCTGACTTCTGATGCAAAGACAAAAGGTTTCTTTATTCAATCCTGAGCAAGGACCTCATCTGATACTCAGTTATAGCAATGAAGGAGGAAGTCCTATGCACTTATTATAAAGGGGTTTATATAGGAAAATGTTACAAGCAGTGGGTTACATATCTAGGATTGAATGGGGGAGCTAGGGGTGAGATAGTTCTTTGAAGTTATTGGCTGAGCTTTAAGCATGAAATTACTAATGGCTGACAGGATATTTGCAGAAAGCCCCAGGATGCTGACAAAATGCAGGGCATCTATAGAGACATAATTTTTTTACTCCCTATATTCTGTTTTTCTGGGTCCAGGACATACATTTAGATTTATTGTTCCAGCCTTATTTCCATATGAGTTCAGTCACTGGTCAACAGATACCTTGAGATGGGGGATGATGCTCAAGGAGACTACTGATTTTTCCTCCTTCAGCAGCAATACAAAACATCCAGAAAATCTGGGACACTATGAAATGACCAAACCTAGGAATAATAGGAATAAAAGAAAGAGAAAAATCCTAGCTTAATGACCCAGAAAATATTTTTAATAAAATCATAGAAGAAAAATTTCCTAACTTAAAGGAGGAGATTCCTACAATGATACAAGCTTACAGAACACTTACTAGATTGAATCAGAAAATAAAATCCCCTTGCCACAAAATAATCAAAACAAAGAAAGAAGCTCCCAGGAGAAAATACAAAGTAACATATAAAGGCAGACCTCTTAGAATTACACCTGACTTCTCAATACAGAGTCTAAAAGCCAGAAAGGCCTGAAAATATGTCCCACAGAAACTCTTATCTAAACTAACTAAAAGATGGAGAGAGAATATGAAAGACCCCCAGCGGAGATCTTCCCTCAGGAGAGACCCCGAACCCAAGGAACATGCCGAAACCATCCATCAGATGCAAACAGCAAGAGGGTTTATTTGAATACACAGGTACCTGGGGCGACAAGTCTCTCGGAGGACTTTCGCACCTTCCTAGGGTAAAGGGGGACTTTTTATAGGATCCCAGGGGCAGAAGCGCGGTTACAGAAGCGAGAAGCATAGTTACAGGGTTCCCATTGGTTTATTCAAATAAGGCCAGGGTGAGCTCAGGGACATCCCGGAAATTGGATGTGTGTGGCTGACCTGGCCTTGTCTAGGGTACAGTGGCTATTTTCCCAGCCCAACTGTTTAGTCCCCAAGGCCAGGTGGCCAACCATAGATATCCTGTTTTGACTCAAGGTTTCTCTCCCAAGGCCGGGTGTCCGACCACAGTTATCTCTCCCAAGGCCGTGTGGCCGATGGCGCCTCCCAGGCCAAGCCACCGGGACCGGGGGGGGCCTTTCATTCCCCCATTTTCTTTTGTTCTAAATGGAATCTTTCATTTTAGGATGGAGAATAAGGGGTCAGCTCCATCTCTGACTGTTGGAGCCTCTGATATTGCTGGGTTAGGGCCAAAGCCTGGACAACAGAAACCCTATCCTTGACGAATTGTACCAATCTGTTGAAGATGCATGGCCCAAATAATAAAATGAGCAGGAGGATGATTAGGGGGCCCATAATGGTGGAGACAAGGGTGGTAAACCAGGGTGACCTTTGGAACCATCCTTTAAACCATCCCTGTTGAGACTCTGTTTCCTCAAACCAAAAAGTCATTTATTCGAACTTTTATCTTTATATTTTAACTAACAATAATTTGTAACTAATTTTCTTAAATGATGGCAAGTATTTGTAACCCATTGAACTCAAATGACCAAAACCCATGTAAATTTTTCTTTTTCCTGTGGAAACAAAAGCATAATTTTTCCAGTATATAATGTATCTTGGACTGGTAATACAATATTTCTTTCTTTTCAAGCATATCAGGGCAGAGAAAGTTAATAAGGGTAGCTGCTGGCTGGCAGAAGAGACCTTGAAGTTATCATAGTGAAGAACTTGGCTTAGGAAGGAAGAGAGGGGGAGCGGTAAGTGTAGAGTGTGTCTTTTGCAGCCAGTGTTCCAGCTGGTTAGGAACCCCTTCGATTGGGGTCTGGGGGTTGCAGAGAATCCAGGACGAGCCCCCAAATATCCATGATGTAAGCTTGTTGCTCGGGGCTCCATTCCACCCCCATTTTTTTTGCTAGTTCCTGGTCCTCCGAGCTGTAGGGCATGGGGGTCCCCGCTTGGCTGCTGGTTCTGCAAGACCAGCAGCCGGTCGCCCCTGGGGGACTGCAAGGCGACTGTGCGGGCCATCAGATCGGCCAGCCGATCTCCCCGCGCCACAACAGAGTCATCCTTTCGGTGCCCGGGACAATGTATAATGCTGAGCTGATGTGGGAGGAATAAAGCCTCTGAGGTCAAGAGGCCTCTCCTCCTGTAGATTTTTCCATGTACATGGGCAGTGGCGAAGGCATATCTCTTACCTTCCGCCATCCGGAGGGCCTGGGTCAGCGCGACCAGCTCTGCCTTTTGGGCCGATGTTCCGGGCGGCAGCGGCGAGGCCCAAACTATCTCTGATTCGGTGGTGACAAGGCTGCTCTGGCCCTCCGCTCTCCCTCCTGGAGAAAGCTGCTCCCATCCGTGAACCAGATGAAATCTGGGTTCGACAGAGGTTGATCTGTTAGGTCGGAGCGGGTGCCATGGGCCTCCGCCAGAATCTGGAGGCAAGTGTGCTCCTCGGATGGGTCTGGCAAGGGCAGCAGGGTTGCGGCCCGGGCGCGCAGTGCCGGGAGGAGACGCCAGGAGGAGACACCCGCCGGAGGCAGCAGGCGACCGGGGGCGGAGACAACTGGTCCGAACATCATTCGGTCTGCGTCTTCTGGGGGTCCCAGTTCGGGCGGGTGAGGGGAAAGGCTGCATCAATGATATTAGGCAGTTGGGTGGGTCTTCCATCGTCTCCAGGAACCTGCTTCCGAGCCTCCAAGAACGCTCGCTGATTCTCCTCCATTGTCAGGAGGGTCTGCAGCAACTGCTGACAGTCGGCTGGTGGGTCATTAAAATGGGCCCCACTCGCCTCAGCGGCCGCTGCCTCCTGCGCGCGCCGGCCCGGCTCGCATTCCCTCAGTGGCAGTGGTGGGCGGCGGGCGGGTGGCGCACGGCGGCAAGGGGGGTACCGGAGGAGGGGCGCTGGCGCTCCCGTGGCAGCCACTCCTCTCTGCGAGGTGCGGCACGAGTGCGCAGAGCCCGAACAGACAGGCGTAGAGGGTCGCGGGCACCCGCGGCATGGTGTGCGCGCTTGGCGGGGGCGCACAGCCGGGACGGAGCAGGGCCGAGGCCGGGGACCGCAGCTGCATGCCCGGCGCGTGCACTCGGGCTCACGGTGCCCGCGGCCAGGCTGGCCCGCGCCCCGCCGCCATCATCCTTCTTGCTGGCCGGTTGGGACGCCCTGAATTGTCGCCTCTCGGGACGCACCCTCGCTGAGTCCCCGCGCGCCTGCTCCCAGGCGCCCCTTCCCTTCTCCCTCGGCCGCCGGGCCCCACTCCTCGGCTTTCTCCTCCCCTCTAGGGGGATCCTTTCGTGGGAGAACAGGGTAAAGGGAGGAGGTAGATGGTTGTTTCTAGGAGGAGAACGGTTAACGACAGACAAACGCAAATAAGACTGACACGCGCTGCGCGGCTTCAGCTCCAAACCAAGAGCAGAAACTCAGAAGGAGAGTGCTGTGAGGGTCCGGATCCCTCGTCTCCAACCAACATCACGTATCCCTCGGATACGAGAGTGGCCCCGAAAAACCGTGCCCCTGAGGGGACTTTCAGACACCCGTGGAACGTCTTCCAGGGTTATGGTGGGCGAAGTCCGAGCCTGTCAGCTCCTTCTGGTCCCACCGCCACAGACAGATTATCAGATGCGCGCAGACAGACAGACAACACTCAGACAGGACAGGGATGACATATACTGAGGCCGACAGACAACATTCAGACAGGACAGGGATGACATATACTGAGGCCGGCTGGCTTACCTCCTGACGGTGGGTCGGTGGTCCCAGGGAGGGGTCTCAATCTCGGTGGAACCTCCATATGAAAGACCCCCCAGTGGAGATCTTCCCTCAGGAGAGACCCTGAACCCAAGGAACACGCCGAAACCATCCATCAGATGCAAATAGCAAGAGGGTTTATTTGAATACACAGGTACCTGGGGCGACAAGTCTCTCGGAGGACTTGCGCGCCTTCCTAGGGTAAAGGGGGACTTTTTATAGGATCCCAGGGGCAGAAGCGCGGTTACAGAAGCGAGAAGCATAGTTACAGGGTTCCCATTGGTTTATTCAAATAAGGCCAGGGTGAGCTTGGGGACATCCCGGAAATTGGATGTGTGTGGCTGACCTGGCCTTGTCTAGGGTACAGTGGCTATTTTCCCAGCCCAACTGTTTAGTCCCCAAGGCCAGGTGGCCAACCATAGATATCCTGTTTTGACTCAAGGTTTCTCTCCCAAGGCCGGGTGTCCGACCACAGTTATCTCTCCCAAGGCCGTGTGGCCGATGGCGCCTCCCAGGTCAAGCCACTGGGACCGGGCGGGGGGGCTTTCAAATAGCCAAATCAAGAAAATCATAAATGAAAAGGGGGACCAAACAACAGACACTTAGGAAATCCAAAGAATCATTATGTCATACTTTAAAAATCTGTACTCCACAAAATTGGAAAATCTAATAAATGGATATTTTTTTCAGTAGATACCACTTAATAAAATTAAATCAAGATCAGATAAACAATATAAATACACCTATCACCCCTAAGGAAACAAAAGCTGTGGGGACCTGCCCCACCAGGAACTCAGGTCACCAGTGAAGATGCAGCCTAGAACTGAGGAAAGGTAAGTGCAAGCTCCTCAGCCCATTCCCCAGCCTCCCTCTTAATCCCCCTGCCTCCCTCTTACCCGGAGTCAATCAGACACAGCAGGGAGTCAAGTCAAGCAAGAACTCATTTATTGATAGGCAGTAAGCCTCTTTTATACCAGAAAATCTCAGAACTCTAGGAGGAGGTGGTGAAGGAACCAACCAATCATTTTAAAGGTCACCCTACTTACAAATTATTTATGTTCTGATATCATCTCCTGATCTTAGTATCTTATTTGAGCTAGATTCCTTCCTCACCATTTGTATCTAATCTCCATACAAACAACCCAAGCTAACTTCCCCTTAGCCATCCTTTGTATCTACTTTCCACGTAAACAGCTTAAACTAACTTTTTCTACCATCCTTTGTATTTACTTTCTGGAGAAAACAGTTTAAAGCTTAACTTCCTCTAGGCATCCTCTTTGCAGCCCATGTATGCCCCAAAAGAAGCAGTCATTAACCCCCCCCCCAAAAAAAAAGCTCAGAGACAGATGGTTTTAGAAAAGAATTCTATCAAACTTTCAAAGAAGAGGCTAATGCCAATACTTCTCAAGTTATTCTACAAAATGGAAATAAAAAGACATTGCTAAATTAATTTTATGAGGCCACAATCACCCTGATACCCAAAACATACAAAGATTTAACAAAGAGAGTTACAGAACAATTTCCCTTATGAACATGAAAAAATACTCAATAAAATATCCAAAAATAGAATGAAAGAACACATCAAAACGATTATCTACCATGACCAAGTAGGCTTCACCTCAGAGATGCAAAGATGATTCAACATATGAAAATAAATCAATGTAATTTGCCATTTAAACAAACTGAAGGGGGAAACACACACAACCATCTCATTAGATGCAGAAAAGGCCTTTGACAAAATCCAACACCCCTTCTTGATAAAAATCTCGGAGAATAGGGATGCAAGAGATATTTCTCAACATACTAAAGGCAATTACAGCAAGCCCATAGCCAACATGAAATTAAATGGAGAGAAACTGAAACAATTTCACTAAAATCAGGAACAAGACAAGGCTATCCACTCTCTCCATATCTATTCACTATAGTACTTGAAATTTTAGCTAGAGCAATAATATAACTAAAGGAGATCAAGGGAATACAAATTGGAAAGGAAGAAGTCAAAGTATCACTACTTGTAAATGATATGATAGTATACATAAGTGACCCCAAAAATTCTATCAGAGAACTCCTACATTTGATAAACATTTTTCAGCAAAGTGGCTGGATACAAAATTACCTCAAAAATGTCAGTAACTCATACATACAAAAAACAAACAGGCTGAGAAAAAAATCAGGGAACTAACAATAGTCACAAATAATATAAAATGTCTTGGGGTAACTGTAATTAAGCAAGTGAAAGACTTGTATGAGAAAAACTTCAAGCCTTTGAAGAAGAAATTGAAGAAGACACCAGAGGATGGAAAGATCTCCCATGCTCACAGACCAGTAGGATCAACATAGTAAAAATGGCCATCTTACCAAAAGCAATGTACAGATTCAACTCAATCCCCATGAAAACCCCAACATAATTCTTTACAGACCTTGAAAGAATAATACTCAACTTTATATTGAAAAACAAAACAAAACAAAAAAACCAGGATAGCTAAAACAACCCTGAACAATAAAAGAACTTCTGGAGGCATCACTAGCCCCAATTTCAAGCTGTACTACGGAGCTATAGTAACAAAAAAAATCACATGGTATTGGCATAAAACCAGACATGTTGACAAATGGATTGGAATCAAAGATTCAAATATAAATCCACATACCTATGGAAACCTGATTTTTTATTAAAAAAAAAAAAGACAAAAAGACGCAATAGAAGAAAAGAAAGCATCTTCAACAAATGGTGCCAGTCCAACTGGATGTTGACATGTAGAAGAATGCAAATAGATCCATACCTATCACTCTGCACAAAACTCAAGTCCAAGAGGATCAAGGACCTCAACATAAAACCAGATACACTAAAGCTGATAGTAGAGAAAGTGGGAAACAGCCTTGACCACATTGACACAGGAGACAACTTCCTGAACAGAATACCAGTTGTGCAGGTACTATGATCAACAATTACTAAATGGGACCTCATGAACCGGAAAGGACAGCATCAATAGGATGAAAGGGCAGCCTATAGAATGGGAAAAGATTTTCACCAACTCCACACCCAATAGAGGGCTAATAACCAAAATAATAAATAACTCAAGAAACTAGACACCAACAAATCAAATAATTCAATTAAAAAATGGAACACAGATCTAAACAAAGAATTATCAACAGAGGAATCTCAAATGACTGAGAAACAAATGTTCAACATCCTTATCCATCAGGGAAATACAAATCAAAATGACTTTGAGATTCTATCTTACACCTGTTAGACTAAGATCAACAACACACATGACAGCTCATGTTGGAGCAAGGAGAACACTTGGGAGTGCAAACTTGTACAGCCACTATGTAAATCAATATAATTCCTCAGAAAATTCAGACTCAATCTACCTCAAGACCCAGCTGTACCACTCTTGGGCATATACCCAAAGGATGTTCCATCCTACCACAAAGACACCTGTTCAACTATGTTCATAGAAGCTTTATTCATAATAGTGAGAAACTGAAAACAAGCTGATGTCCCTCAACTGAAGAATGGATAAAGAAAATGTGGTACATTTTACAGAATGGACTATCACTCAGATGTAAAAAAAAAATGACATCATGAAATTTGAGGCAAATGGATGGAACTAGAAAAAATTATCCTGAGTGAGGTAATCCAGACCCAGGAAGACAAACATAACATGTACTCACTTATAAGTGGATAAATTATAATCATGCTAAAATTCACAGACCCAGAAAGGCTAATTAACAAGGAGGGCTCTAAGACTGATACATGGATCTCCCTGGGAAGGGGAAATAAAATACATTTTGCTGGTAGACTCAGGGTGGGTGGGATGGGAACATGAGGGATCAGGTGTGTACGTTGTGGGGTTAGAGGGAGAGAGTACTTGGAGAGATGACTGGAATTGGAGAGCATTTGAGGGGTGGTGTGGAAACCTAGTACAGTAGAAACTCCCTGGAATCTGTGAGGGTGACCCTAGGGAAGACACTTAGTAATGGAGCATATGGAGCCAGAAGTGGCCGTCTTCTGTAACCAGGCAACTTCTAGTGGTGGGACTGGGACACAAACCCAGCCACAAAAGGTTTGATATATAATCTATCCTGCCTTCAAGGTGTGGTAGGGCAATGTACTTAGAACTGGCGGGAGCAGCCAACAGATGACAGGTCTAATTTGAAGCCCTCATCATGAAGGGGAGCCCAGGCTGGACACTGACTGTATGGCCAGGAACCAGAGGCAGGATAACCCAGATACCTAGGATAGAAAAAAAAAATCAATAAAATACTTCCTAAAGATGTTCTACAATACTCATAGATTGGTCCAGCAGCTGATGGGAGTGGATGCAAAGACCCCACAGCCAAACAACAGACAGAGAGAGCCCAAATTGGAGATCTAAGTCAGGTCCCTCCACTTGGAGCTTGAGAGACCCTGAAGAAGAGGGAGAGGAAGAATTGTAGGGAGACAGAGAGGTTGAGGACACCACAGATTGTGGCCCACAGAATCAACTAAGCAGGCCTCACTGTGGCTCACAGAAACCAATAGGCAATAGGGAGCCTGCATGGGTCCTCTGCATGTATATTATGGTTCTTAGCTTCCTGTTTTTGTGGGACTCTTAATAGTGTGAGTGGGGGATGTCTCTGACTTTTTTTTTGCATGCTCTTAGGACACTTTTCCTCTTGGGGTGTTTTGTCTAGCACTGATGTGATGGTTTGTGCCTAGTCTTATGGTAACTTGTTATGCCATGTTTGGTTGATATCTCTGGGAGGCATGTTATTTTCTGAAGGGAAACCAGAGGAGGAGTGGATCTGAGGGAGAAGGGAGGTGGGGAAAGGGACTGGGAGGGGTGGAAGGAGAGGAAACTGCAGTTGTGATGTATTGTATGAGAAAAGAATAAAAAATAAGAATGGAATATGAATGATAAAATGAATAATCCATCAATAAAAGATAATATTCAAAATATTTTATAATTTATTGCTTTTTATATTATCTAGTTTTATTTATATGTTAGTTCCTGTGGTGATCAATTTTCTCTCCTCTTTTTTTGCTTTCATTCTCCTTAGAAGAGCTCAGTAACATAAGAAAGTAACCAGGGAAATTGAGATTTTGAAAACAAAAACCCACTAATAGAATATTCAAAATGAAAAAAAAAAACCCCACAAACAAACAAACAAAAAACCAAACAAACCCCAAACCTCTGTTAACAAAAGAGTGGAAATCATCAATAATCACTAGACCAAGCAGAAGAAAGATTATCAAGGATGGAGGACAAGGTTGAAGAAATACTCCAAGAACAGAGGACTCAAATAGTTATTTCCCCATTCCAATGCCATTCCTCACAGAAGTAGATTAAAAAAAAAACAAAAAACAAAAACCAAACCACAAAAATTAACAGTGAATCATAAAGGAGCCCAGATAGCCACAGAGACCTGAGCAAAAGGACAAAGCTAAAGATGTAAACATTCCTTACTTCAGATTAAGAACCACAAAACAAGAGCACCATGGTGTGGGCACAAAAACAGGCACACAGGTTGGAATGGAATAGGAGACTCAAATATAAACCCACACCATCATGGCCACCTGATTTATGAAAGCTGCAAAAACACACCATGGAGAAAAGACGTTAACCATGGCTGGTGCTGAGAACACTGCAGAGGCTCATGCAGAGGCATGAGATTGGACCCCATCTCTTGCTCTACACAAAAATCCATTTCCAATGGATCGAAAGGCTGCTGAGAGCTGAGGCTCTGAAACAATTAGAGGAGGAAGTAGAGAAGACACACTAAGCATGGGCACAGGCAGGACCTGTGACTAGGATTCCAGGTGGCCAGGAAAGGATGCCCACAGCCATCAGGTGAGATCTTGAGAGATTGTAGGAGGTTCTTCATGGCAAAGGAAATGATGGACTGAAGAGACGGCAGAATTCGAGAAGTGACCCGAAGATCAACATGTTGACCACACCAAGAGTTAAACAAGCTAAACTGGAAATCAAACAACCCAGTTAATAAATGTCTTAATTAAATGGACACAGAATTCTCAAAAGATGAATTCAAAGAGCCAATAAACATGAAAAGACGTTCAAACTCACTATCATATATATATAATGAATGCAACAATGAGAATCCATTGAGGTGATTCATCAGAAAAGACTTCTAGGACATGGGTTTAAGCCAATAGACAGTCTTTATTACACACACACACACACACACACACACACACACACACACACACACAGAGAGAGAGAGAGAGAGAGAGAGAGAGAGAGAGAGAGAGAGAGAGAGAGGAATACAACTAAAACTTGATCCACCAGATGACCAGCTATGCCATTTCTCACTATTACCTGAAGGGCTCCTGGTCATAGAGTGGTGTGCGCATTAATGTCTATTGTAGTACTGTTCACAAAGGCTATGTAGTTATGAGGCCAACCTAGGTACCCAACAGAGGGATGAGTAAAGAAAATGTGGTGGGTACATGATGGGATTTTTATTTCAGCCATAAATAAGAACAAACTTACGTTACTTGCAGAACAAATGATTCAGCTGGAGATAACCATATTAAGTGAATTAAGCCAGTCTCAGAAACACATATATCACACGTTTTTAGTCATTTGTGGTTCCAGAATTGTATGCAGACACATCAATCATGTGTGTACAGATGACATACAGGTAGAAGCAAAATGGTCCAGGGGTCAGAGGGGACTAACAGGAGGGGAGTGGGTGTGGTCAGCAGACAGTATACACTTGTACAAACATGGTTAATTTAAAAAGAAAGAAAATTACTCAAATTTAATATTCTCTGTCTTGCTTTGTTTTGTTTTGAAACTGAATCTCTCCATGTAGTCCTGGAAGTCCCTATGTAGACCAGGCTGTCCTTAACCTCACAGAGAATCACTTGCCTCAGCCTCCTGCGTGCTGGAATTAAAGACAGGCATCATCACACTTGGACTTTCAAATACAATATTCCAATCATCAATGCTAGTGTTTTTGTGTAATCTCATATAACTGAGAGAATAACTCAAAAATACCCTTGCCATAACATCAGAGGACGCTGCACCACCGTCTGTTTAGTTAGCATTCCTACGGTTTTAGGTATGTCTTGGAGGCTTTTGATCCATGTGTAACGATTTTCCTTTTTAGGTTCTTTTCTGTGTCTTCACATTGTGTTTACTTCTTGCATTTATTCATAAACTACTTCACATGTACACATCAACTTAGCTATTACATGTATGGAAATACATATTTTTCATGTATTTTATTTGCCATTTTATTTTTAAAAGTTGGCTTTAATGTTTGTTATTTTTATTCTGCAATGATACATCTAGATTTCTTTCTTTTCTTTCTTTCTTTCTTTTTTGGGTTTGGTCTTGTAAGGAAAAATTGAGTTTAAAGGTATACACCCTACTTCATTTCGGAAATTTATCTTGCATCCAATGCCATATATTAGTGGGATTTAGTAGCAGCTATGGAAACGAATGCAAACTCAATGTTTACTAAAGGTTTTAGCATATAACCTGCATGCTAACTTAACTTTCATCTTGAAATTCTAGTTGGAAAAAAAAACCTCTAAATCTTATGCATGCAAATAGAATGGACAGAAATATATTCATAAATAGCATATACATGTTTATTTCAAAGCTACAGTAATTTAGATGACAAGCTATACATGCAAACATTTTTAAACAATACCTAACTTTGCTCTTGTTTATGGCTTAAAAATTCCATTGTGTATGTAGAACTAATTTTCTATACTATCTATTGCCCTGTTGCTGGACATGTAGCTCCTATAACTCAGCCACTGTGAGCAGCACTGTGATAAACATTGATATACATGAATCAGTGTGGTGTGCTGACATAGAGGCTTGCAGATAAATAGTGAGAAGTGGTCACATGGAAGATCTATTTTAATTTTGTTATTGTTTGTGTGTATGCAACATACATATTGTATGTGTGTTTGCATATGTGTGGGTACACATATGTGTATGGCTACATGTGTACATGTGTTCCTGTGCATGTGGCTGCCAGAAGTTAACATCAAAGTATCTTTCTCAGTTAGCATTTGAGAAATTCCACGGATGATATGAAATTGGAGCAATGACAGATCTGGATTCTTTGCTGAATGGGGGCTCCGGCCTATCTAAAACAGCCTAAAAGTGCATGGTAAGCACAATTAGCATCATAAGACCTAGGCAGAGACCAGGAGAAGCCAGAACACATGATGTTTCCAGATATCCAATTGAAGTCCTCTAGAATTTCTTGATGGACTTACACTAACCTCCATTTACTGGAATCCTTTGTCCTCCACTGCTAGACATGAGAGTGACAAGCCCAGGATGGTGTGGGTGTAGAACTGATGGGATTTTTAGATGAAGTTGTTAGATATAAGAAAGATAGGCTGTGGCTGCTTTAGGAAAGGAACTGACATGTACTAACCCTTCAGAAATGAGGTTTGCTATGAGAAAAGACTTCGAGACAATGACTGGTTCTGGAGGTGGAAGTGTTACAAAGGAATAATAGAACATCACTTTAAAAACAGCATTTCCTTTTCTGATTGTGACATAAATGATTGAGTTATCACAATAACCTATGGAATTCCAGCTTCTCATGAATTTGGCTTCTTCTTTCTATCCTTATCTCCAATAATATTTGGTACATGGGGAAAAGAAAGTTAGGAAAGAAGTTAAAATGATACCATGTAGTTGTCTGACAAGGTGGATTTATATTTACCTCCCAAATCTGCACTCTGGTGTAATATTAATGTAAAAAAATCAAAATATGACCTATATATAAGAATTACAAAAATTTAGAAACTAAAGAAGAATCCTTCTTAAAATTAGAACTAGGCACTCCCTATGAAATTATATCTATGAAGCCAGGCAAGCCAAAATAAAGCAGACTTATGAGAAATTAAATTGTTTTAAATATTCTAATCATTGTATAAAATAATTCATAGAGTACAAATAACTAAAGGGCAGAGTGGAAAATACAGGTAGCCTGGCTGAAAGATGAGCCAAGCTCTTGTCAATTAAGACAGTGGTGGATATGGCAGCAGCAGGTTTAAAAAAATACAGTGCAAAATGGCTATAGTTCTAAGCAGTGGAGAAAGAGAGAGAACAAAAGAAGACAGAGGGGGAAAGGGAGATAGGGAGGGAGGGAGGGAGAGAAAAGGAAGGAGAAGGAGAGAAAAGGAGGGAATGTGTGTGTGTGTGTGTGTGTGTGTGTGTGTGTGTGAGAGAGAGAGAGAGAGAGAGAGAGAGAGAGAGAGAGAGAGAGAGAGAGAGAGAGAGAGAGAGAGAAGTTGCCAGGAAAGCTGCAGGTTTCTTGGAGACAGTCATCCTAAATGCACTAAAGGAACTATAGAAATCTGCCACAGAAGGAAAGATGAGCCATAGTCAGAAAAGTCACTGCATCTTAAAGAGGAAACCCTGCTTTTCAGAATGGTCACAGGCACAGTTTGCAAAAGGTGCAGCTTCGATTGATGAAATGTGGTGTCGATTAGATGTACACCTGCTGTAGCTTTGCCTTTGTCTTTTTCTTTTCATTATATCAGGTATATTGCCCTGTAATTGAGGTAGTGGTACCAGGAATAAAAAATTAAGCAATATTTAAATTTTCAAAAAGAAAGAAGCAAACCTATTTCTCTCATTTGCTACTTTTACTTTCTTAGGCCACAATGTGTTCTTGATAATTTAACTTCAGGTATAACATTGCTGTAATGTGTCACATGGAAATGCTAATTTAACTTCAGGTATAACATTCCGGTAACATGTCACATGGAAATGCTATGTCAGATATAGAGACTGGGGCTTAATCTGTCCCAGATCAGAATGGCTGTACCATCTAACTCCCTCTGCTGCTCTGATTGTCTAGACTCCTGGGAATGAGCTCCTCACCATGGGGCATAAAATAGCACTTGGACTCTTCATGTAGCGATGTGATGCTTGGTCAACAGGGGCCACCACACTGAAGTTCCCAGAGGACAAAGCCATACACATGTTAAAGACTCTGTAACTGGCCAAATGATTAGAACAGCTGTGATTATGAAGCCTTAGAACATTACAGATACAAAGCAATTATCACAGCCCTTCTTAACGCCCTTAGGAGACACTCATTGCCAGCTTTGGGTTCTGAGCCAGCATCCTTGTGCCTATCAGATGAAGCCTTTTAGAATATATTGGCTTGTCAGAATGCTAGCTTTTCCCAAACCAAAAGGTTTCCATGTCACCAGAAACCATGTGAGAACCACAGCACAGTTTCCTACTTTACTATACTCTGATCCCCTGATATCTCCTAAAGTGTAGGTGAATAATGCCTTGAGTTATGACTTATGACTTGTTTGTGCTTTGTAACTTTCCACGAAACTTTGAACCATGTCATCGGGGGCAACCCGAGTCCATGTTCCTGGGCCATGGTCACTCACAATAGGTTCAGGAATAAGCTATACCCTATTCCCTTGAGTGAGAGCTATGTTTGGTTTTGAGAAATACATGAGTACATCTATATGCAAATACAGCTACACTGACAATTTGAGACCCTCTGGGTCACTTGTGCAATCCAGAGTTAAAATTTTAAACCATCACTTTTATTATATCATAAAAATGGAGCTGAAGAAACAAAACTGATTCTTGCTCTTTATTTTTAATCTAATTTCAAATATACATAAATTGTCATGAAAATACACAGAATTAGCCCAATATGTCTTTTATCTCCATTCACGTCTTGTTAACATTGTTAACCACTTTGCTTCCAATGCACTTTAATTTTTATCAGTTGAACACTAATAAAATGATAGCCATTTATTCCTCATAATTATTCAACATAATTTTGAATAATAAGACTATTGTCCCACAAAATTAAACAGCCACTATCAACTTCATAAAATATAACATTGACAGAATACAAACAAAGACTTTGAACGTACAAGAAGTATGCCAATGAAATTTTCAGAATAGAGAAAGAATTCTTCAAAAGGGAAGACTATGCAATCAGACATGATGGATGAGGATTAACGTCAGCAGGAGACCTAGATCAACAGATGTACAGAGATAAGGAGAAGAAACTGTCCATTCCAAATTACTTACTTTACTGTTTCCTGAAAGAGGTGTTTTGCACTCAACAGTTTCTTCAGGGCATCTGTGACATTCTTATTCCTAAGACTGTAGATCAGTGGGTTCAATAGAGGGGTGAGTATTGTGTAAAACACAGACACCATCATGTCCTTCTCAGGGGTGTGGAAGGAGGCAGGGAGCATGTAGGTATAGAAAGCAGCACCATAGTAGAGGATGACCACAGTCATGTGGGAGGAGCAGGTGGCCAGGGCCTTTTTCCTACCCTCTGCTGAGTTCATCCTGTGAACAGTGAGGAGGATGAATGAATAGGAGCTTGATATGACTGCCACAGGGATGAGAAGCATGAGCACACAGCACAGGTACATGAGGGTCTCATAGAGCCGGGTGTCTGAGCAGGAGAGCTTTGTCACAGCAGGGGACTCACAGAAGAAGTGATGGATCTCATGGGATCCACAGAATGGGAAGGTCATAGTGACAGGAGTGAGCATGAAGCCATCCAGGGATCCCAGGAACCAACAGACAGACATCAGGAGGAGACACACTCTGTGGTTCATGAGGACAGGATAACGGAGTGGATGGCAGATGGCCACATAGCGGTCATAAGACATGGCACCCAAAAGGAAGCATTCTGAACCTCCTAGTGTCATGTACAGGAACATCTGTATCCCACAGGCAGCAGCTGAGATCTTGTGGCTCCCTAGGACCTGGTCCATGAGCATCTTGGGCACAGTGACAGAAATGTACATCATGTCCATGAGGGACAACTGGCTGATGAAAAAGTACATGGGTGTATGAAGGCGGATGTCAGAGTGTATCAGAAGGATCAGAAGGACGTTCCCAGACAAGGCCATCAGGAAAACCATAAATATGACCACAGCAAGCAGGACAGGTTGTTTGGATTGATTCAAGAATCCTACCAGGGTGAAATCTGACTGTCCAGTGTAGTTGCTCATCCAGTTGTTGATGTTCATAGGTGTCTCCTAGGCAACCAAGAATGCTTTGGGGTTAGTTTTTGCAAACTGTTATGTGCACAAGTCGAGTGTGCTAAGATAGTTCCCTGGGCCTTTAGTTCTGAGAATGATTATCTAACTATAATTTAAAGTTTTAAAAATGTAGGAATTAATGTCTTTGGTTGGACCTATCACAAGTCGGGGTAGAGCTATCATAGTTCATGATTGTGATCTTACCTGATGACTAATAGTGGCCTCTATTAATAAATTTCTTGAAATGTGCACAATAATTTTTTGCTACTAGCAAAAAGAGTGAATGGTAGACCAAAAGAAACAAAGAAAAACCAAGGAAAGACAAATGCAAATAAGGAGACATATTATTAAAAAAGTTACTGAGTAAAGTTATTCTTAAGAATCATTGTAGAGTTGCTTATAATATTAACACATTATGAGATGCGCTCTCCATTTTAGTAGTCAATGAAGAATGTAGTTTTTAAAAAATATTGTAAAAGATCTTAATGGAAAAATGCACACACAGCCTGGAGAGATGGCTCAGAGGTTAAGAGCACTGGTTACTCTTCCAGAGTTCCTGAGTTCAATTCTCAGCAACCTAATGTTGGCTCACAGCCATCTGTAATAAGATCTGGTTTTATGTTCTGGTGTGCGGGCATACTTGAGGGTAGAAAATTGTATGAATAAATAAATAAAAAAAATGAAAATGCACAGTCTCCTTAATATTAAGCATGAAGTTTCTTGATAAATGATTTTTTATCAAAAAATATTATCCTCTTTACATATACATTCATATAAACATAATCATATAAAACTATAGATTAAATAAAACCACGTAGAACATGCTTG
The DNA here is from genome assembly GCF_903995425.1 of Onychomys torridus. Taxonomy (NCBI): domain Eukaryota; kingdom Metazoa; phylum Chordata; class Mammalia; order Rodentia; family Cricetidae; genus Onychomys; species Onychomys torridus. The sequence goes on from NC_050450.1 coordinate 46,575,601, forward strand.
CTCATATAACGCTGGTTGGACTGGGATACTGGGAAGTCTCACCCTTTCTTGGTCTCTGCTTCCCTAAGTTCATCTCTTCACAGAGTCCACCATTGGCTCTAACTTCAGCAGGAGGCAGAGGATTCAGCAGTCACTGCTGGTTGCCAGGCCAGGCTGTGACAGCAGCTTCTCTATGGACTGTCAGCTACTTCTTCATGAAGTCTGAGAAGTAGAGAGAACACAGCCATGACATGTTCCTGATAGTGATTCTGCATTCATGTGTGTGTGTGTGTGTGTGTGTGTGTGTGTGTGTGTGTGTGTGTGTGTGTGTGTATTCAATGACACATATTCTTAGATTGCATAAACATGGTTAGTATTCATCTGTGCTGGGAAAATAGCACATATATGAATTAAATTTGAAGGTCTAAACAGGGACAACAGAGTGAGAAAGAGCAGCAGACAGAAGGTACCAGCCTTCTTTTTACAAGGTTCAGTGAATGCCTCTTCCATGGGTGCTTCTCAAGGAGAGGAGATTTTTTTAAGTTCTTTTTTTATTTCTGACTGGTAGATGCTGCATTTTGATAGCTCTTAGAAATAGAAAGGAAATGAAATCTCCTCTTTCTGAGATGTTAGCAATAGTTAAAGGGAGAGGCTGCTGAGACAGCAATCACAAGTCTCAGCATCATTTTCATCTCTGTCAAGATTCTAAAACCAAAACCACAAAACACACTTGAAACTGAAGTCCTTAAAGGAACATGATCTGCCAAGCTGCTGATGGAGCAGAGAACAATGCCAGGTCCTTAATGCCTTCATATAAATGTCAGAAAAACCAGAGACCTATGGGAGAAGATGGACAGAGATACAGACAGACAATAGACTGAAAGATAGGAAGGTACATGATAGATTTCCATTTTAAAAAGGCTTGTTCATTAAAGGAAACTTACATATGTTCTAAACCTTAGGCTTTCCTCATTCATCTTAAGGTTACCTGCTAACTTAATTCTTATTTGTGGACACAGAGAACAAGGACCAGGGAGTCTGCCACAGTGTATGAGAATCCCTGACCAGTGTTTGCTGGGTGAGTGGAGGTCAGGAGGCAGGTGAGGGGCAGGAGGTGTGCTGGGAAGGTGGTGCACTCTGTTAAGTGGGGAACACTGGCATCAAGGCACCCTGAGAGCAGTGAGATCAGGAAGGTGATGCCTACACAAGGGACAGGACCAGCAGCTGGCTTGCCCTTACACATTCTGTGTGTTTGATTTCATATGAAGAGCTTGGTGCATGTTAACACTGGGTAATTCTCACAGTGAACACAGAGACATGACAAAGCATCTTCCTCAACCAGCAGCATCCCTGAACCACCCTGTGCTTCCATAGGAGTCACCATGTCTTCTTCCTTTACAGTAGAGAAGCTCAGGGTCTCAGGGCATCTGCCTCATATCACACAATAACCCACAATATGAATGCTTAACCTATGTGTAGGCACAGAGTGGATACCTTTCTGGGTTCTATGTGAAACACCATTTCCCCAGGAAAATGTATAGTTTGTGTTTAGATCAACCATGGTCTGTTTCATATGATAAGACATGAATAAGATTAAAATTACTGTAACACTTAAATATGCCCACACTTGAAATAAAATCAATCACATAAGAGACATTTTTGGAAAACGAATTGATTGCAATATGAACACTAAAAACACATAAGGAAGGGTAGGGTGTTGGCAGATGCCTACCACAATCCTAGCACTTGTGAGACTGTGGCTGGGGACCTGCAATAAAATCAGGGCAAGTCTGGTGTGTGTGTGTGTGTGTGTGTGTGTGTGTGTGTGTGTGTGTGTGTGTGTGTTTTATATTGCTCTATTCATTCATAGAAAAATTCTCAGTAAGAAAATATTAAAGGTATTAAAGGGAAGCTTTAGGAAGATGCTGGGTGTGTTAATACACATCTTTAATTCCAGCACTAGGTGGGCAGAGGCTGGTAGATCTCTGACTTCAAGTCCAGCCTGGTCTACAAACCAAGTTCTGGACAGCCAGGGCTGCACAGAGAAACCCTGTCTCAAAACACCAAAAATGAGGGAAAAGAAGGCAGAATATTTTTCCTCCACATAAAAATAAAGAATAAATGAGAAAACAAACCCCTTGAAGAACAAACAGACTGTCTAGGACCCTGTGCTGGGCATTCGTCCTGTTGGGTCGACTCACCATCAGATGCAGCTGCAGCCTGTGTCATATGGGCCAAGGGGAAGTAGCTGGTTAAGTGCAGAAGGAACAGGAGGCAAGTGACATCATCCTTGGCTGCATCCTGCTCATTCCTGGATAAAGATTGTGTTAATAACTCCCCTGTGGGACTTTAAGGAAGAATGTAACTAAGTGAGCCAGGGATGGTGATAGAAACCACTGCCACAGCCGTATAAAACTCCATGTCTGTTAAAGTGGAAAGTCATAGCCAGTATTAACAATAGCCTGGACTATCACCATCATAATAAGAATCTTATCTAACATGAGTCAGTTATTGTATGTTCAGGCCCTTGTTCACTATGCAGAATTCTATTCCCTCCCATTCTCCCTGTCTCTGTGTCTGTCCAAATAATCTGTCAGTAGTTTTTGTGACCTGTTATCTTTATAAGTGTGGAGTCCAAAGCTTGAGTTCAGTTCCCCTTACTAGTAAGTCACAGACCGACCTTGAGAACCCATCCCTCATGCGCCATCTTGCCTTCTCCCCATCACCTCATGGTTCTGTTCTGCTCAGTCAGAAGCCATGTTCTTTGGAACTGCATTCTGTTCAAATGTTCAGTTCAGTTTGTTTCGCTTTAAATAGTCACCTGAAAATTATAGAATGATGTACAAATACAAATGGTTTAGATGAAAATGAGAATATATATATTACTATCAGTGGGACAAGAGTCACACTTTAGAAAGTGACACCCTCCCTTAAACTGCACACATCTGTGGAGTGTAAACTGTGTAGTTGACGATGCACAACAGGGAAGAAGATGGATCCACCTCAGCACTCTTGATCTTGCAGCCAAATTGCTCTGTACTTGTTCTGAGTGCTGAAGGTTTCTGACCGTGTTCCCATGTCATGGTGGTGTTCCCATTTCATCCTTTGGTCACAGTGTCCTCTGCTCATCAGGCCACACTCCTGAGCTCAGCCCTCCCATGTTCCCAGGTCTTTAACCTGCAGATGGAGCAGGGTCCTGACTCCTTCCACACTTGGTTTGAGTGCAGGCCCTAAGTGGACTCTGGCAGGGGAGGGGAAAGAAAAGGGGTGTTTCCCTGTTGCTGCCTGTCTGGGCTGTCTGTATCAACTGTAGGTGACAGAGGCTGTGTGGGAATCCAGGCTGTGTCCACCACTTAGGCAACTGACTCAGCACTGTTAGGACACAGATGTCTTAGGTGTGCACGGTGTCAGGGCATGGCCACCAGTAGATTAGAGTGTCCAGCATCTAATGCACATCGAGGGGCACATGCAGCTACCAAAGCTACAACATTCCTCCTCAATGTCATCTGCCTGCTCTACGGATCATCACTCATGTATGATCAAGTTCCTGTGTGAATTTCTCCAGCTTGACATATGAAGGCTTTTTAAAGTCCTGGAAACTGATTCATGAGGACCTTTGTTGGAGAAAGGAAATAAAAATACCAGTATCCTCAGACAATCAAATTTTATGTAATTAAAAGTTATGAACCCATGCCACATAGTGGGTGTGTCATAGAATGCATTGGAAACAGTTCATGGAAATGAGGGAAGTTTATGCACAGTGGGAACTGAGGACAAATACACAGAACTGACTGTTGTTCCTAGTGATGCCCTGGCAGTGGGAAACGTGCTGTCCCTATCTGTGCATCTCACCTGCCTCCTTCTGAAGAGAGTTTGCTAGGAAGTCTTTCTTCCTTCATATTCAAAGTGTTGTAAGGCTCACCTGTGTCACGTAGCTATTTATAGCTTTAGTGGCAGTCAGTGAGACCAAAGAATGGCTGCTTCTAATTCTGATTTTCTTCATGTGTTCCACCCTATCCCTAATGTCCACAGTAACTAGCTCCCTCCATAGGAATTCAGCTTGTATTTGTGCATTTTTCTCCAGAGAAGTGAATGTTACAAAGAAGTAGCAATAAGCATATTTTTAGTAAGAAATGCATTTCTATATGGTAAGGCTTACCTCTAAATTAAGATGGCTAAATGTTTCCACAATCAAACGATAAATACAAAGCTGATAATCCTCAACAGGTCACAGAAGGTCTGAGTAATGTATATAAAGTATGTAAAGAGGAACCATAAAGATTATTAAGTGATGTTCATCAAAATTTGAAGGTCAAAGAGCCATCAAACATTTATTTAAATCATTAGAGGCCTCTGAAGTTATTGATCTGCTCTTGGAAACATCTACGAGGGCTGACTTAGTGGACAAAAAAGTGTCCCCTCTCCCCAAATGTCATACAAACTTCAAAAATACCAGACCAGACTGGTGTAACTGACCTTCTGGGTGTTGACTGGCCCTACTTAGAGGCCTATTTCCATGTGGACAGAGGGATTAAGACGCAGTACTTTTTAGCCTGATCCTTCAAGGTCATCTAGGTCTCATAGGGCTTTAGGACATCTTTCAAAAGGTCTCACAGTTCTAGTGAGTCACCTGTCCTCTAGATCAAGAGGCCCTGGAGGCTCCAAGGGATGGATGCTAATCAGTGTACATTCTTCAAGGAAGAGATTCAATATGGAGGGACATGATCCCAATGCTTCCAAAGGAGGCTGTGGTCAGAAAGTCCCTCACCTGTCCCCAAATCGTGGCACAATTGTTAAAAGAGAGGCTAAAAGACTCAGGGACTCCTCCCTAGTCTGAATGACCTTGGAGGAACAGATCCTTATGGGGCCTTGACAGAAAAAATGTTTTGTTTTGTCTATCAGTGTGCTCTTACAACACTTAGCAGGAACTGTAACCATGTAATTGGTCATAACACAGTGTAGCCAGAAGGAAAAATTGTGAACTGCTAGTGTCACTTAGATGGACAACAGGCTGATGAAACAGTACATGGGTGTGTGGAAGCAGGGGTCAGAGTGTATGAGAATGATCAGGAGGGCATTCCCAGACAAGGCCATCAGGAAAACCGCAATCATTACCATAGCAAGCAGGGCAGGGTGTTTGGATTGAGTGAAGAATCCCACTAGTGTGAAATCTGACTGTCCAGTGCTCATCCAGATGATGATGTTCATGGGTGTCTCCTAGGCAACCAAGAATGTTTGGGGTTAGTGTCATGTGGTCTAGGAAATGCTCAGTGATGTGTGCCTCAACCTGACTGTGCTAACAGGAAATTCCCTGTGCCTGCAGATCCGAGGTTTATAATTTACTTGTAATTTAAGAAAATTTCAAAACAGAATTCACATCTGTGATTAGAACCATCATAACTCCTAGTGAAACCGCCACATTTCAGAGTCATGAAGTATCCAGGTGACATACAATGTGCTGCATCCAGAAGGACCACATTCTGTAGCATCACTCCCCTCAACTATATTTAACCAGTGCTTGCAAAGGGAAATCAAACTTATTTTGATGATTTATTTTAACCTGAGGTATGAACTAAGACTTCAGTCTTCTCTATGGGCTAAGGATCCAACTTGGAGCTTTTAAAATCTCAGAGATATATTCCAGATGAATGTTAACCACAAAGCAAATGGAATATAATGTGGAAAAACTAATCTGTGACACATGAAGCCCCTTTACCCTAAGGATCATATGACACTCAGAGGTTCTGTGCATCATGGAGCTTCCTCATCTCACAAATCAGTCTCAATGATCAGGAAGAACATGGGGAGAGGCCTCCACTCACTGGCCAGAACCAGCTATGGGTCCTGCCATTCCTCAGACATCCACTTCTCTGTGCACTCTACCTAATAGGAGAAGAAGAAGAATTTTTCTGTTTTTCCTCAGCCCAAATTAAGTGAAATAATGTGTAGTCCTAAAATACTGACAGATTCAACTGACAATTGCACATCAATTAGAGAGTTCATGTCAAGACCTTTTTTTTTTTTTCAAGAACTGCCATATGGATGCACATTAATGTCATTGGATTGTGAAAAATGTAATTAGTTCTCAGTGTGAGCATCTATTTACATGTTTATGAATTTTGTTTTCAACAAATATCACATGGTCTCTCTCTTCTGTGGATCTTAGTGTTGAATCTCTGGGTTTGTGTGTTGAATTTGCTAATCTGAAGAATACAGGGAACTGGAAAGTGCTGGTTGCTGAACTAGGCCCTGTGAATGTGGGTGAAAGTTGTGTGGCTTGATGTGTTTGTGGGTCCCCTGGCAATGGGACTAGGACTTATCCTGGGTATAGGAACTGACACTTTAGAGGCCATTCCCTATGGTATGATGCCTTATTCAGCCTTGATGCAGGGGGAAGGGGCTGGGTCCAACCCCACACTGGTATGCCAGCCTGTGTTGACTACCTAAGGGAGGCCTTACCCTCTATGATAAGGGGATGAGAGTGGGATGGGGGTAGGTGCAGGGGGAACGGGAGAAGGGGAGTGAGGGGGAACAGGGATTATGGATTTTGTCCCGGTGACAGCAATGTAAATATTTACATTTTTACTGAAGTTATTTGTACTTGTAGATTGTTCTGAGAATTGCATGTCACTATTTACAAAGAAACAAACATCTAGACTGAATGCAGCTCTAAAGAACGTGGCTTGTGACCGACACTATAGCACAGGGATGATGTGATATAGAGAGGACAAGATGGCACATGAGGAATGGGGCTCTGGGTCTGTCTGTTGGGCACTGATGAAGGGCAGTGTCTATAATTGAGCAGCTGAACCCCAAACTTTGGAGTCCACACCTGTGAAAACTACTGGAAGTTTATTATCAACAAACACACATACACGGGAATACACACATGAGAGAGAGAGACAGACGAGAGAGATAGAGACAGAAACAAACCAACTTTAATAGGTGTCCAAGGCTATGGCCGTGCATTATCTGATTTATGTATCTCATCTGTGAGATTTATATTCAATGTTCATATTTCAAATTATTGTTAATTCTGATTACAATTACACTTTTTCTAATCTGGGAGATTTAAAAGGCACAAGGAGAAAAACACAGCCGTGTAATGGAGATGTCTCTCAGCTTTTGTTTGTAGCTTTATTAATTACATTTCCAAATTCTCCAAGGAACATTTTTCACAAAACCCGCCACACCACACTTTAATGAGCAGAATCCACCCAAGGATGACATCACTTCACTCCTAGTCTGTGTGCACTTAACCAGTCACTGCCCCTTGGCCTGTGTGGCCAAGGCTGCCCTCAGCTTCTGGGGTGAGTTGGAGCTGAGGGGAGACTGCACAGCACTCACTGCTCCCGACTTAACAACTGCTTTCTGAATCTTCTAGTAGTTCTTGACAATATTACTTTGACTTTCCTCTCTCTTATTTTAATTTTCTGCAGAAAAGAGCATGCACTTTCCCCCCAAAAGGTCGAATACTATCATTTTAATGCAACAGACTTGACATATTTTATTCCCAGCTACAGTCACGGAACCACAAGCTTACAGAGGGTCACAATGACACTAAGAATTACATGCTCATTGATGGTGTTTAGCAGCACTTTTTTTTTTCCTTTAGAGACAGGGTTTCTCTTTAGCTTTGGAGCCTGTCCTGGACTAGCTCTGTAGACCAGGCTGGCCTCAAACTCACAGAGATCCACCTGGCTCTGTCTCCCGAGTGCTGGGATTACAGGCGTGTGCCACCACCACCTGGCTTTAGCAGCACTCTTACCCTGCAAGGAAAAGTCGTGAAACAGTACAGAATCCACTAACAGGAAGGGAGAAAGGACAGGTGTGTTCAGGCTTGCTGCAAGGACACTTGAGGAAAGGGGGTGGGCGGAGGGGCACAGCATGGGGCTTATTTTTTTTTCTATTTTTTCATTTTTTTTTATTAAGAAATTGTCTACTCACCCCACATGCTATCCACAGATTCCCCGTCCTCCCTCCTCCCACCCCCAGCCTTCTTTCCCAAGCCACCCCTCATACCCACATTCTTAAAATCGAGGTCTCCCATGGGGAGTCAGCAGAGCCCAGCACACTGAGCCTAGGCAGGTCTAAGCCCCTTCCCACTGCACCAAGGCTGTGAAAGATGTCACACCATAGGCACCGGATTCCAGAAGCCTGCCCATAGACCAGGTATAGATCCTGATCCCCCTGCCTGGGTGCTCCCCTAACAGTTTGAGCCAAACAACCATCTTCCATGTCCCTAGAGGGCCTTGTGCAGTCCCATGGGGGCTCCACAGCCACCAGTCCTCAGTTCATGGGCTTCCACTAGTGTGGCCGGTCATCTCTGCATGTCCTCCCATCATGATCTCAACGTCCCTCACCTATAGTATCTCTCCTGTCTCTCATCAATTGGATTCCCAGAGCTCAGTCTGGTGCCTGGTCGTGGATCTCTGCATCTGCCTCCATCGGTCACTGGACAAAGGCTCTATGATGACAGCTAGGTTATTTGCTAGGCTGGTCACCAGAGTAGACTGGTCCAGGCACCCTTGTAACCACTGCCAGTAGACCAAGGTGGGGTCAACCTTGTGGATTCCTGAGAGCCTCCCTAGCACCCTGCCTCTTCCTATTCCCATGATGTCCTCATCTATTATGGTATCTTCCTCCCTGCCCTCCCACTCTGTCGCTGTTCCAGCTTGACCCTCCCATTTCCCTATGTTCTCATTCCCCACTCCTCACCCTCTGCCACCCCTACCCTCCCACACCCAGTCCACTCATGTAGATCTCATCCACTTCTCCTTCACAGGGTCATCCATGTGTCCCTCCTAGGGTCTTTCCCTGTTAGCTAGCCTCTCTGGAGTTGTGGGTTGCAGTCTGGCCATCCCTTCCCTCCCATTTAGTATCCACTTATGAGTGAGTACATACCATGTTTGTCCTTCTGAGTCTGGGTTACTTCATTAAAGATGATATTTTCTAGATCCATCCATTTACCTGAAAATTTCATGATTTCATTGTTTTTTATTGCTGAGTAGTACTCCATTGTGTATATGTGCCATATTTTCTTTATCCATTCTTCAGTTGTGGGGCATCTACGTTGTTTCCAGGTTCTTGCTATTACAAATAATGCTCATATGAACATTGTTGAGCTTGTGTCCTTGTGGTAAGATTGAGCATTCCTTTGGTATATGCCCAAGAGTAGTATAACTGGATCTTGAGGAAGACTTATTCCCAATTTTCTGAGAAACTGCCATACTGATTTCCAGAGTGGCTGTACAAGTTTGCATTCCCAACAACAGTGTAGGAGTGTTCCCCTTGCTCCACATCCTCTCCAAAATAAGCTGTCTTCAGTGTTTTTGACCTTAGCCATTCTGACAGGTGTAAGATGATATCTCAGAGTCATTTTGATTTGCATTTCTATGATAACTAAGGATGTTGAGCAATTCCTTAAATGCCTTTCAGCAATTTGAGATTCTTCTGTTGAAAATTCTCTGTTAAGCTCTGTAGCCCATTTTTAAATTGAACTGTTCAATATTTTGATGTCTAGTTTCTTGAGTTCTTTATATATACTGGAGACCATCCTTTGGTCAGATGTGGGGTTGGTGAATATCTTTTCCCATTCTGTAGGCTGTTGTTTGGTCTTATTGACTGTGTCCTTTGCTCTACAAAAGCTTCTCAGTTTCAGGAGGTCTCATTTATTAATTGTTGCTCTCAGTGTCTGTGCTACTGGTGTTATATTTAGGAAGTGGTCTCCTGTGCCAATTTGTTCCAGACTATTTCCTACTTTCTCTTTTATCAAGTTCAGTGTAACTAGATTTATGTTAGTCTTTGATCCACTTGGACTTGAGTTTTGTGCATGTCGAGAGATATGGATCTATTTGCAATCTTCTGCATGTTTACATCCAGGTATGCCAGGACCATTTGTTGAAAATGCTTTCTTTTTTCCATGGTACAATGTGGGGTGTTTACCCACCAACCCCACAGCTCCCCAGAGTTTTCTTGAGTGTGAACAGCAGGAAATATTAGATAAAAGGATTTATATTGTGAAGATAAACAGATAGAAAATAAAGGATAGCCTCAAGAGGGCCTGGAACCTTTTCCAACGGGCCCAACTGACTCTGCCCCAGGGTATTTATAGAGACACCAAGGAGTGGAGCAAAAGACCTCCTCCTCCAGCACAGCCAAGTGCAGACCATCTCAGACACATGCACTCAGGCCCGTGGCCCTAATCTTCCTCTATGTGGACCTGCTGGGTAAAGCTGTGAGGAACCTGAAAACAGGCTCCCACAGGTCCCCCTTTCTTAATATATAAAAAAATAACTAACAGCTTACAGGAATCTCCATGGTTGTTATACCTCCCAGTATGGGAGTAGAGGATGATAAAGATGGCATTTCTCTTTTGGATTAGGTCCAAGGTGACCTCAGCAGTCTTATCTGCCTCAAGCCCTTTCTAAACCAAAAACTTAATGCAATCGCAAACTTAAAGAGTCCTTTAGCTTCATCATTACCATTGCCAGATTAACATAAATATTGCTATACATAGTCACAATTCTCCCAGCCTTACAACTCAACACAAACTCTTAACAGAACCATTTGAATTAGCATATATGGTGCTATATATAGTTAACAATTTTCTCAGTCTTACAACTTTAACTGTTAATAGAACATTTGAATTTCTTGCTAACAGAACATAGGAAAAACTTCTGATGTATTCACATCAAACTTAAATATTTCCTTAACTCCACATAACCAGGGTGCATTAATACCAATAGGTTAAACATAATTTCTGCAAATGTAATTCAACTTTAATTCACTCATAACTCCTTTTCTTTATTTTTTAAACAAAATCTCAAACCTAGTTAGAAGAAACCCAAACTTATACAATTCCTACAAACTCATATTGAAAAGCAGTGTTCTCAATCTAACCATTAACACTTTGAAAGCTTTTAACAAAACATCCAAAAGCAGTTTCTTAATAAAACTCTTTACACTTTAAAAGTAGTCTCTTAATATACCCCATTTGCACTTCTTACTAACAAAACATGGCATTAATCCACTCAAACAAGAGAATATTTTTTAAATTAAATAGACTAAGGAATATTAATTCTCCCTTTTTTTAATAATCTTTCAAGCAAAGTCTCAAGCCTAGTTAGAAAACCCAAACTTTTCCATTTAAACAGTCTGTTTGCAACACAAAACCAGTTCCAAAAGTAATACCATCTTTACATAAACAGTTCCATAAAACAATTCATGAATCACCAGTTAAGAAAGTATAAATGCATACACAAAACTGCATCTTTAGTCTAGGTAGAAACAATAAATTTCTCCACTTAAACAGTTCCATTTTTAACACAATTCCTGAAAACAGTTCCTAGGTCATTACTATAAGTAAACTCAATTGTCCCATTGCAATGAAATCTATTGTTCATTTCATTTCTTAAGTCCCAAAATTCAAATAATAAATTCTGGTACAAGCCTTCCAAATATGAAGAAATCTATAACAAAATCTTTTTGTACTTTTCTCTCATTTTCTTAAGTTCAAAAATGTTAAAAAAAAAATTCTGAGATCAGACTTCAACTTCCAAATATGAAGAGATGTTTTACAACCAAAACTTTTTGCAGTTAACAATTTTAGTTCAGACAAGTGTCTCTGCAACTTTTGTTCTCATGGACAGAGATCTTTTTAGTAACAGTAGTATTCTAAACCACACCGTTTTTTAATGTTAGCTCAGGTTTTTCTGTGTTGCGTTGATTTTTCCTGGATCTCAGCTGTGGATGCCTTGTTGTGCTGGTTCTTGCGTCCGCCATTCTTAGCTTCTTAGTGGCTTCTGGAGCTTTTGAAACCACTCAGACTGCCTGCTTTGCAGTCTACTAGGATACTACCTTCTGTGTCTCAGGTTCTTTCACCATATACATTAAGCATAGATTCACACTCAATATTTACACTTTTTCACAAACTCACATATAACATGTGCTTAAGCATAAACTCACACTCAACATTTACACATTTTTACAAACTCACATATAACATATTAACATCTATTTATTTATTCTCTTTAAGGAAACTATAGAACTACTTTAGCAAATATATTTCTTATTACTTCTTATATACTTCTTATTCATTCCATCTTCTTGTTTCTTACTTAAACTTACATTTACAACTAGCATTTTTACTTCTTACAAGCTTTTTACTACATGTCTTAAGACTACCTTAGATACTTATTGCAAGCTTATATTCTTAAAGGAACTCTATAGACCTATTTTACAAACTTATATAGGGATACCACTAGCATATATTTAACTTAGCAAACACCTAAAGATTTATTAACACAGATATACCAAGACAGAATAATTTTTACAAACTCACATCTTATTTTCATCTTTTCTACTTCTTACTCCTAATTATCATCACTATCTCTATTAGAAAGATTCTCTTAAGTAGACAAGAAGTACGTACATCATTTCTAAAGTTTAGAGTTTATAGTCAGATTTGCTATACAACACTGGGATTTAGTGAGTGTTGTTGTTATAGAATTGTGATACTAGTTGCTAGGGAACTGTAACATTCTCGGGACGAAGCCACACTCCAAAGTTGCTGAGTTCTCTCAGCCATTCCAGAACCGGCAGAGATGCACTGTCAGCAGTAAACGGTTTTTAACTAGAGGCTGTCCCTTCACCCAAATTCATAATAGCTCCCCTACATGCTTCAATCCAGACAAACATTTCTACTGCAGCAGTACTTTTGGTTTGTTCTACCAAAAAACTTCACTTCACACTAAGGGTGAAGTTACCGTATTTAGCTGCTGTAAAGCTCTTCGCAAAATACTGCACAGCTATTAGGTGATATAAAGTATTTTTCCAAAGGAGCTAGTAAAGCCAAAAGTGGCACAGCTCGGAACTCTATTTCCAGTGACAGAACCTCAGAAACACTAATGGAGCCACTTTCATTCTGGTTCCTTTATAGGAATGTCATTGGAGCTGACCTTCCTTAGTTCCACGCTCCTTACCAAATGCTCCAGTAACCACCCAGCTTCATTCTCCTCTTGTGAAAAAATACAAACATGTCCTCGACCCCATATTAACACAGGATCGGGACCCTTCCATAATCCTGAGCAGGGATCTTTCCATTTCACTTGAGCAAAAGTTGCTTGGATGCCACTGTGCCAAAATCTATCTGTGGCAGACTGCTCATGGACATCCATATTCAAAAAGTTCAGAACAAAAAGAGCATAATTTAATGTATTATGATTTAATGTGATTGAGGGTAAATTTCTTCCTTTTCTATTTTTATTTTTTGAAATTGTATTTTAAGACTGCTATGAGCTCTTTCTACAGTACCTTGCCCTTGAGGATTATAAGGAATACCTGTTTTATGTACGATTTCCCATTGGGTACAAAATTGTTGCAATGTCTTATTACTATATCCAGGACCATTATCAGTTTTAATAATTTTTGGTATACCCTATACAAAAAACACTTCAAGCAGTGAATAATTACATGTTTTGTAGCTTCCCCAGGTTGTACACTAGCTATTAAAAATCCTGAATAAGTATGAATGGTCGCATGTACATATTTTAATTTGCCAAATTCTGTAATATGCGTAACATCCATTTGCCATAGATGATTAGGAAGACCTCAAGGGTTTACCCCTAAGTGAGGGACAGGAAAATATTTTGGACATACCCCACATCGTTTAACTATTTGACGAGCTGCTTCTTTGGTAAGATTGAATTGCTTTCTTAAGCTTTTGCTATTTTGATGATGAAGAGCATGCAACTGTTGAGCCATTTCCACTTGGAATAATGCTCAGCCATTGCATTACCCTCAGCTAAAGAACCAGAAAGATTGGAGTGAGCTCCAATATGGCCCACAAAGCATGGCAGCTTTCTTTTGTGAAATAGTGTCTTGAATTTGTTGAAACATTTTGACTTGATTGTTGTTAGTTCCAATATTTTCACCAAAACTGTTACTATTCAAAAGGAGTCAAGAACACAGATGTTCTTTCATGAAACATCCTTCATTAGCTTACTTTGAGAAAAAGCATTTTCAGGATTTAGTATTTACACTTCATTAGCTTTAACCCCTGATGTTATTATTAGCAGCTGTAATATTTGGCATTGATTTCTTATAAGGAACTTCCAGGTGAAGCAACTATTTTTAAGACAGATTTTTTCTGAAGTGTGTTTCCCATCTTTTTTGAATGCCTGTTTCCTTATCTCCTTATTAAATTTGCAAAGGAATCACTCATTACAGGCTGTTCTTTCAAGACAAAGAACTTTTTAAATCCCATACTTTTCTTCTAACACAATGTTCAGTATATAGACTGCTTTATACTGTTTTTTGGTCAGAAGCAAGGATACAGTGCTTCAGGGGATCTTTGCGTTAGGTACAA